>NW_012116599.1:2684065-2733720 GCF_000951035.1 Colobus angolensis palliatus | reverse complement strand
ACCATGGAATACTATGCAGCCATAAAAAAGGATGAGTTCATGTCCTTTGCAGGGACATGATGAAGCTGGAAACCATCATTCTCAGCAAACTAACACGGAACAGAAAACCAAACATCGCATGTTCTCACTCATAAGTGAGAGCTGAACAATGAGAATACATGGACACAAGGAAGGGAACATCACACATCAGGGCCTGTCAGTGAGTAGAGAGCTAGGGGAGGGATAGCATTAGGAGAAATACTTAATGTCGATGATGGGTTGCTGTGTGCAGCAAACCACCATGGCACATGTATACCTATGTAACAAACCTGCATGTTCTGCACATGTATCCCAAAACTGTATATATAGTTTTAAGCATAAAAGTATGTTATGTTAGGATAAAATTCTGTGGGGAATATGGAAATAAAATGGTGACTTCAAGGAGAAGTAGAAGTGAGTCTAAATCATCAACAAAATACAAACATGAGTCAAAATGGATAATGGTGGACATTAAATCACCTTGGTGCTCATAGTTCTTTGGATATATTCAAAAGAGTAATACAAGTTTTATTCATAAAGTCAATATTCCCAATACAGTTGAAATTATATCCACTGAAACTATTTATACTTATAATGAAAAAGTTTTAGATGTCTACTTAAAAATGTTCAAAGGAGTACAGTTTTTCAAAGCTTGTTTAGGGAGTGCATAAGCAAAATATACCACTGTTCTGGTGAATCACATTTAATTCCAAATAACACTTAAAATGGGATAGAGAGAAAGTAAAATGTATTCAAGGAAGAATCATAAAATTATGAAAAGACTTGGAATCACCTCATATAAAAATTCTCAACACCCTCTCCATCCCCGCAAAAACCTGACTCTCTAGGGGTAGAAAAGACCTATAAGCACAAAACTGATCTTTCGGTTTTCTGGGAACTGTGTTTGCAGCCCATAGCACAAGTCAAGGACTAACTGGTTGCAAATATAAATATTTCCACACCCATTTTAATTTTCTTCAGTGTAGAGGTTATTTTTTTCACCACTGTGTATACTATACCCCAGTGCTTGGCAAGTGGTAGGTACACAATAAATATTTGTAAAATGACCAGGCATGTTGATTCACACCCAAGCTACTTGGGAGGCTGAGGTAGGAGGATCACTTGAGCCGAGCCAGGAGTTCAAGACTGCAATAAACTGTGATCACACCACTGCACCCCAGACTAGGGGACAGAGTGAGACTCTGCCTCAAAAAACAAAACAAAAAAAATTATAAAATGAATGAGAGAACTCAGTATGAGAAACAATTTCCCAGCATTAAATCTGCATAAAGATTAAATAAACAGCCACAGGAATTCCCTTCAGGGGAGGTGTTCAATTTATGTTTAAAGGGGGTAAACATAATAGAATGCTATTGGCTAGGATTTATCTTCAGCGTCACTTTCAATTTTACTTTTCTGGAATCCGGTTAGGATTTCTCCCACATGTTTTTCCTCATATAGGAGAATCTAAATTATTACTAGAAAAAAAAAACATATTTTCCATAGATACTTTTAAAAGATAGAGATTGTTTTCTCTATCCAAGGTTAAAAATAATACTTTTGCACAAATAAAAGTCACTTTATTATTGTTAGGGAATGTGGAGTTGAGATGGTCATTACTAATTTAATTGGGACAACTTTAATAACCAGAATCAATTAGAACCTTAACAAGAGTCAGGTGGCTATGTTAATTTCTTTCTAATCATGTCTGTGATTCCCTAATTCAATAATTATGGCCAATATACTGAATTTTCCATCAGGACTATCTTAACTGGATCCAATTAAGGAAAGCATCTGGATGCCTCTTGAAATAAGCAGAAGAAATTAAATCAAAAGAAGACTGTCAATGTCATTTATTTCCAGAGGACTTAGACATTCTCCTTTCATTTTTATACTTCAACATTTTTTAGTAAGAAATTGTTATGTTTTCTCTAGTAAATAACAAAATGAGACAAATATCTGTGATGGCAGTGGCTGCTGCCATCATGCTGGTTGCAGTGGGAAAGCATGGCTGAGGCTGCACACTCCATGCAGCCAGTGGGAGCCCTGCCCCTTCCGATTGGGACTGGAGCTCCTCAGGTACTGCAGCCACCCAAACCACAGCTGCAGACCTCAGGCCTCCTGCTCTACAGAACAGACAGTAGCCCTACTCTCCTGGGCAGGACTACAGCTGCCCAAACCAGCTGTGGATCCGAGCCTCCCTATGCTCTTGGGGGAGGGTCAAGAGCAGGTAGGATCTGCCCTCCCAGGTGTAGCTACAGCCACCACACCCATGGCTATAGACCTAGGCTGTAGAGGAAGCAGGCAAGAGCTGGGGACAAGCGGGAGCCCTGCCTCTTCTGAGTTGGCAAAGTGGGAGCTCCTGGGTGCAGCTGCAGCCACCCTCCCAGGCACAGGACCCTGGCATCTCTGCAGCCTGCACCCTTGGGGGCCCCAGAAGGACTCCCATCCCTGAGGTCTCAGGGTGTCTGCTCCCACTGCCTGGCCTCTCTCCACTTCCATCACCTGCTGTGCTCTTAGAGTGGGTCAATGCCCCTGGGCTATGAACGGCAGTGGGAGGCAAATTGATTCCTGGGTAGAAGTGGGTGGTTCCCCAGTAAGGCCCCACTTTCAGGTCAAGGAGGGCCTGAAGACTGGGTGCTGGGCTGCCAGTCCTCTGGACCAGAGTGGGGACTCATGGTGCCTCTTCTGGGTTTGCCCATGGCTGCCCATGGACCAACTGGCCCAATTTCCTCCCTTCTGAGGTCAATAAAAGCCCTGAGCTCATCCAGAGCAGGACACAGGATAGCCAGAGGAGGAAGAGGGCAGAGAGACCATGGGACCGGAAGACTAGCTGCAGAGAGGAGTAGCCCTCCCTGAGAGCTGCAGAGACAACTTACCAGCAGAGAGGAACCACCCTCTCTGCTGAGAGCTTCAGATATCTGCAGAGACATCAGAATGTCTTGCCTGTGGAGAGGAGACACCCGCTTCAGGGCCTCCTTTCTGCTAAGGGCTGAACACTTGACTAGACAACCTGTCTACAAGAGGAGCTACCCAATCCTTTTAGCTATTCTAACACGAAACAGAACTCTTCTTCACCCTTCACTTGTCTGCATACCTCATTCTTCCTGGACACAGGACAAGAACGTGGGCAAAGGCACTGCAGCCACAGAGGTTTCCAGCCAGAAAAACTGACACCCCAGAGATCCCATAAAATCTAGATGATATAATTGAAGGGGATAGAAGTTCACACAATCCTAGTGCCTTGAAACTTGTTCTCTCCATCCTTGCCCATGAACCCTGATTTCACCCCATCTATTTATAACTCTGGCTTACTGGGCTCCTGGACCCCTGTCACCCAGGGTGAAGAACTCACATGCTGGTAAAGAAATGCTTATTTATGTGATACCACAAAGAGCTTCTCCTCCTTTTTCCCAGGAAAGGAGCCAATCATAAAATTCACTTTGATTCTTCCTCTTCCAAAAATCAGTAAAGTGTTTAAACAAGCCAAAGCAGAGGCCCATTCTTCAATAGTTCTGTCTTTACAAAATCTTCAACAGGGGGCCACAGGAACCCTACAAAATATTTTAGCAGCTGCAGACCAGTTGACTCATGGAATCTCTCCAGGTTTTCTTTTCTTTTTTTTTCTTTATGTTTTCTTTCTTTTCTTTTTTTTTCTCTCATGTCTTCTTTCTTGTCTTTTCTTCTCTTCTTTTCTCTCCCTCCCTCCCTTCTCCCTCCCTCCCTCCCTCTCTCTTTCTTTCTCTTCCTTCCTTTCTTCTTTCTTTCTCTTCCTTCCTTTCTTTCTTTCTTTTTCTTTCTCTCTTTCTCTTTCTTTTCTACTTCTTCCTTTCTTTCTCTCTCTTTCTGTTTTAAAGAGTTTACCTGAGCTGAAGTGAAGACAGCTACCCAGAAGACTCAGACCCAACCATTCTTGAATATAAGCTCTATTTGGCCTTCGTTATAAGCAGGTTTTTTAAGGAAAAGGGAGAATGGGATGATATAAAATTGTTCGTTAGAAATTCTCATTGGTTTACAGAAACAGCACTGATTAGTAATTGGCTTTACATTTTTAAGACATAGAGTGAGTTACAGTGTCTGGTACTGCATTCTTAGAGTAAATTACAGTTACTTTTGGCACTAGCAAGCAGTTTCAAGAGATGAGTACATAATATAAAAGCAGGAAAGTAGGGCGTCATAGCTGTCTCATTTTTTAATGTCTCTCTAGGCCTGATAACTTGAACTCTCATTCCTCAGATAAATGTTCTATTCTTTTCTCAGCACTTAATAAAGATTTGCTGAATGTATGAGCAAATAAAGCTAAAGACAAACCAAGCCCTTACAAAATAGCAGTCCCAGGTTTCTTTCCCAAGATGGCTGCCAGCTTGCATGAACAGACAAGTAGTTGGCGTAAGGGGAAGGGTCAATGGGAGGCATAGTATCTTTTTTCAGGCTCCATTTTGAAATTCAATACTTCTTTAATCACCAGTGTTCAATGAAGTTTAGCCTAAAGCTGCCTCCTTACATATCTTAAGTTCCACCTAAAGATTTCTCCATACATAATGAATTCTAACTTACTGGCCTGTAAACAGACCTAACCTACTCTTGTACCAATCACTGAGTTTCAGCCAATCACAGGCAGCCGACAGTTTAATCCCTGTTCAAATAAGATAAATACCAAGCTGTAACCAACCCAGCTGTTTCTGTACCTCACTTCCATTTTCTGTACATCATTTTCCTTTTTATATCCATAAATCTTGACCATGTGGCAGCTCCAGAGAATCTCTGGACCTATTTTGATTCAGGGGCTGCTCAATTTGCAAATCACTCTTTGTTCTATTAAATTCCATCAATTTGCCGGGCGCGGTGGCTCAAGCCTGTAATCCCAGCACTTTGGGAGGCCGAGACGGGCAGATCACGAGGTCAGGAGTTCGACACCATCCTGGCTAACACGGTGAAACCCCGTCTCTACTAAAAAATACAAAAAGTTAGCCGGGCGAGGTGGCTGGTGCCTGTAGTCCCAGCTACTCAGGAGGCTGAGGCAGGAGAATGGCGTAAACCCGGGAGGTGGAGCTTGCAGTGAGATGAAATCCAGCCACTGCACTCCAGCCTGGGCGACAGAGTGAGACTCTGTCTCAAAAAAAAAAAAAAAAAAATCCATCAATTTAATGTATATCATAATCTGCCTCACTCTAATCATGTGGAGATTCAGATTTTTTCAGCTAATGAGGGTGTTATTGGCGTTGCTCCAGTCCTGTCTTTGTTTAAATAAACATGAAAAACTAAACAAAACCATGTCCTAGTTTTACTGCTAACTAGCAGTATTTCTCTGACTTTTCTGGATTTTAGTTTCATACAGTTTCTATAATAAGAGGATAATAGACATTATATGCTATCCTCACAGGACTATTACATCCTGATACCTATAATAATATGGATAATATAATACAGAGTTGTGGATAAGGAACAGACAACTTATTTTCCCTTCTTGTCTTTTCCTCTCATTTTCCTTTTCAACCTTGCCAGCAAGATTGACAGCAAATCTTGTCATTTAAAATTTTATATTTAAAAGGACGTATTCATTTTTCTCCATAGGGAATATTAGTGGTCTATAAACTAATCGGTATTTCTTCCCTACAATAAAGCAAAAATAGTAGAGGTCTTTTGCTGTATCCTATCAAACCAGTAATCCCTCTGCCAAAATCATCATCTGTTCTGAGTGTCTGCTTTCTCATTTGTCTGATAGCTCCTCTTGGCATATAGTACTCTCTTTTGAACCTTTCTGCCAAACAAGCACAAAATAGGACAGGAAACAAAAACTCTGAGGCCCAGGTCTCCAAGGCCCACATCCCCATCTGTGAGAGCACAAGGGCTATTGTTCTCCTCACTAAAGATTGCCTGATCTATTTGTTGGTCTCCAACAATTTCCTGAGTGTATCTGAATGAATGCAAGTTATTTGGAATGAGTGGTTACTTTTTAGTCTCAATATTGGCTTCATAATCTAGCTCTCTTCTTTTCCTGTTCCATCTCCTATCATCCTTTCTTGAACAGGAGCATGTGGAAGTGAAAGGACACTGTGGACCCAGAACAACAGTGATTGAATTTTGTCTCCGCTGATTACTTGATAAGTGACAAGCTCTTTTCCCTTTGTGAGTCTCTTTTGTTACCTTTACAGTGGTGATATGACTACTGAAGCAAAATAGCATGAGTGAAGACAGCATCTTTGGAAACTAGAAGGTGAACAATAAACAACAGTTATTTTTGTGCCATAACAATTCTGAGTGTTCTCTTGTCAAGTGGAATGTTCATTACATTGTTCAACAAAATTGAACAATCTAATGCATAGCAAAAATGATTATTTCTATTACAGAGGCTATGTGGTTATAATATCTGCAAACACTCTCTTTGTAATCAGTATCTCATGGGTAAAATTAAACAAAATTGAATAAAATTTTGTTTTATAAATTTATAAATGTAACACAATGAAAGGACAAATCCATAAAAAAACATTTAATGCTTTATACATAATGTTTATGAATTGTGTCCTTAAAAAGAGAAATATCATTTAAAAAGAAAATAATTTTAAAATGCAGTTAAAAATGTCAATGATTTACTCATTGTTTAAAAAGATACTAATTCTCAAGATTTTTTTCTCCTTTGTTAGCACTTAAAAATAGATTACTGTAGAAGATATTTTATACATATTACTACTCAATTCTGCTAAGATAATTATTAGTATTATCCTTTGAGAATCAGAAATGGGTATGTACAATTAGACTACAATGCTATTAGTTAATTGAGCTTTTCCTTTTCTCTGTAGAGTAATAAGGATCAGTATTATTCAACAACCATTTCTACCAAGTAACACATTTATCAATAACATGTTTGCTCATTTTTTAAAAATTAGTATTTTGACACTTCTTGAGACATGTGCCATATCCTGGTTGGCAAGCACATATTAAAAATGTTTCCATGGAACAAAGCTTTTTGAGAATGTGCTTCTATTCAATAAACCAGTTTTCACTATTTAACATTATTTGGTTACAGCTTGAAATACTCCCACAGTTCACACACCATACAAATATTTGGGCTATAAGTATATAAGTAGCATATGCAATTCTGGATAAGAGAAAAGGCAGGTACACATTTGCCACAAGCAAGAGAATGTGGGTTTGCATACGTGTGTATGATTTGAGGTAGAATAATGCAGAAAGCCAATCAATGGAAAGGAGAAAACATCTCAAATGAAGAAAGACACAGTGTTGAATTGGGGTTTCTATATAAACTTAGTTCCAGCTTTCTGGGTTAAAATTATACATTCTGACAAAGATTCTTCATGTTAACTTACAGTAACACACTCAGACCCCTTCAGCTTAAGCATTCAGTCCTCACAATAACATATTGTGGTAAGTTACAAAGGCACTGCAACTCCAACATAAATAAATTTATAAGTTAAGAAGATAATTTGTTAGCATTCTGGAATGGTAAAAACCTTAACAATAGAGCAGAGACATTGGCCCACCATGTCATGACTTCTGAGTTTTCTCTAAGATAAATATTTCAAAAATATGCAACTTAACATTTTTCAAGTATTAGAAAAATGTGGGGAAATGTTCTGCTCCTCTATTTTTACTTTAGTTATTGGCACTCAGGGAAGCATTTAATAACCTTTCCCTTGAAGTGCTCAGAAAAATTTTATTAAAAATGAAAAATCAATGGGAAATGAGTCACATCCAAAAAAGTGGAAAAAAGTATATTTGTATTTCCAAGTGAGAAAAATGTACAGAAGATTGGTGTAGAAAACTCTTAGCACCTTCCTTGTGATTGGAATAAGTGCTTTCAACCTGATACTTTAGTTTTCTTTATAATAATTCAACCTGATATTTTAATTTTCTTTATTATAAAATAATACATATTCATTGTAATTAATTTGGAAAGTAAAAATAAAAAGAATAAAATACAAAATATAAAATTACCCATACTCCTACATAATACATACATTACTATTAACAATTAGTAGGTTTAAAACTTATATTCTTGTACCACCTTAGATGGCAGCTATGCTATATTGTAACAAGTTGGTTTTGGACTGCAATTTTGGAATTTAATTTTGATTTTTAATTTTAAATTTTGATTTTGTAGACAAAAAGTTCGGTTTTATTTAATTTTTCACTACAATATAGTATTTTGATGGAATATGTAAAATTAATTAATCTAATCTACATGGATAAGCATGGATATATCAAAAACATTTTGGTGGAGGTAGGAGAAAGCAAGCTAAAAATGTTTAGTATGATGACATCTATGTAAGATTTCAAAGCAAGATACTAGTAAATATTACAGCATGTTACCTGTAGATGCATAATAAGTTTTTCTGAGGCAAATGCACAGGAAGAATAGCTTCAAGAGAGTGATTAACTCTAGAAACAGATAGATAAGAACAGAGTGTTGGTGCTACACTGTATCAGAAATATTTTACTCCTTTGAAAAGTGATATATGTAGATGATGGAAATGTTCACTATCTTGATCGCAGTGATGGGTTTATAAAAGTACATGCATGTCAAAACTTAACAAATTATGCTCAGTTATGGGCAATAGAGGTCAACCATAACTTCATAAAGCTATTTAAAAGCAAAAGTAAAAGTTATATAAAGAAAACATGGCAAACTATAATAGATCTAAATTGTAGTACATGGTTGCCTACAATATCTTTCTCAATACTTCTTGGCATGTCTTAAATATGGATTCAGTGCAATTAAAATGCCAATGTAATTATCAAAATACCAATGTCATTTTTCACAAAAGTAGGAAATCCTAAAATTTATATAGAACCACAAAAGACTTTGGATAATCAAAGCAATCCTAAGCAAATAGAACAAATCTGGAAGCATCACACTACATGACTTCAAAACACATTGCAAGGCTATAGTAATCAAAACAGCATAGTATTGATATAAAAATAGATGCATAGACCAATGGAACAAAACAGAAAACTTAAATCTAAATATTTAGAGTCAATTAATCTTTGATTAAGCTACCAAGAGCATATATTGGAGAAAGGACATTCTGTTCAATAAATGGTGCTGGTAAAACTGGATACCCATATGCAGAAGAATGAAACTGGACTCCTATCTCTCACCATGTATGAAAGTCAACTTAAGATGAATTAAACACCTAAACATAAGACATTAGTCTAGGCAAAGATTTTATGGCTAACTTCTCAAAAGCACAGGCAACAAAAACATAAAACAGACAAATGGGACTATGTTAAAGCAAAAAGCTTCAGCACAGCAAAGGAAACAATCAACAGAGGGAAGAGATAGCCTCTTGAATGGGAGAAAATATTTATACACTGTTAATCTGACAGGGGACCAATAACCAGAAAATACAAGGAACCCAAACAAGTCAACGGTAAAAAAACGTATAATCTCATTAAAAATGGTCAAAAGATGTGAACAGACATTTCCTAAAAGAAGACATAATAATGGCTGACAAATACATAAAAAAGTTCAATACCACAAATCATCTGGGAAATGCAAATCAAAACCACAATTAGATATCATCTCAATTTAGTTAGAATGACTATTATTAAAAGACAGAAATTTAAAAAAACAGATATGAGGATGTGGAGAAAATGGAAAGCGCACATTCTTGGCTGGAATACATATTAGTGCAACCACTGTGGAAAACAGTATGGAGTTTTCTCAAAGAACTAAAAATAAAACCACCGTATGAACCATCAATCTCATTATTGGATATTTATCCAAAAAATAAAAATAAAAGATATCAATGTATCAAAGGGACACCTGCATTCTCATGTTTATCGCAGCACTATTCACAATAGCAAAGATATGAAATCAACTTAAGTGTCCATCAAGGGACAAAAGGATAAAGAACATGAGTTATATATACACAATAGAATACTGTTTGGCCATAAAAAAAGAATGAAATCATGTCACTTGCAGCAACATGGATGGAACTGGAGGTCATTATGTTAAATTAAACAAATCAGGCACAGAAAGACAAACACTGCATGTTCTCACTCATATGTGGGAGGTAAATAACTTGATTTCATGAACACAAAAAATGATAGATATCAGAGACAGGGAACGGTGAGTGGATGAGGAGGAGGATGAAGGCAAATTGTTTAATGGATACAAACATACAGCTTAATAGAAGAAATAAATTCAAATGTTTGATAGTAGAATGGGGTGACTATACTTAGCAATAGTATTCTGTATATTTCAAAGTAACTAGAAGAGGGGACTGGAAATGATGCCCACACATAAATGACGAATACTCCAGGTGATGGATACCCGAAATACCCTGACTTGATCACTGTACATTCTATGCACGTAACAATACTCACTCATTTACCCATAAATACTCATATACCCAGAAATACTCAAAATATTATGCATCAGTAAAAGAAAAGCATACTTTATAAATAAATAGAAATACTACTATTTTGTCTACAGCAGAAGTAAATATAAAATGATACAAGTTTCTTCATTTTTTTAAATCTAGAAGAACCACTCGTTTACCAAATGTTGAATTTCTGCCTGGTGGGTAATGGCAGACAAGAGTGAAGTTTCTAGAATGAACACTGAAGAACACCTTTAGAGGAGCCGTAGAAATATGGTATTTGTTCTTCTCTGCCAGTTTCAGGAAATTCAGTGCCCTTTGATTTTACAAAGGAGGGTCTTTGCCCCCTTTCATCAATGGACCAAATAGGACTTTATTGACATTAATTATTTCATCTATGTTTAATATTTAACCTGCACATTCCTCTTGATATTCAAGAAAATGTGTCTGACAGCACAGTCTTCATCTAGACTCAGGGCTTGATGCCTTTGTCTGGTTGTCTTGCCGGCTTCCACCCCAGGTTCCCTGCCTCAGTGTCTTTGGCCCGCCTGATCTTTGCAACGTATCACCACCAGAACAATCTCCCTACAAGTTCCTACTTCCCATCTGTGAAATGGGACATTATGAGTACCTATCACTAAGGTGATCACTTAATTAAATAATTTCCATGTATGGGAAGCACTTAGAGCAATACCCAGAATATAATATGCACATAGTAAATGTTATTTGTTGTATTTATTATCACGTATATATATTAAAGAACTGTTATTTTGCTAAGAATAAGTATCACACTTATCACATTCCATTTCCTCGCCTCTGAACAATCAGTAGTTGCTCTTCGCCTTCAAGGTCCAGTCCAACTTTATCATTCCTCCATCCACTGCTTTAATCATTTTTGCCACTTTTCGTAGCAAAAATTGTGTTAGCCAAGTCTATTCTACTTTCATTCTAAAAAGCAATGCAGTTTCTGCTTTTTCCCATCTAATCTTTCTCAAACCTTATTCATAAATATACCCAGGCTTCCACAAGCCTTAGAACCACTTTATTCCCTTCTTCTAAAATCTACTTGATTCTAGTATCTGAACTACTCCCGTTGATATTAGGAACACACACAAAAGAGAAAAAAAAAGTAAGCCCAGTTCAAAGAGGGCAGGTAATTCCATTCCAAGCAAGGTTTAACTTACATTTGGAATCACCAATTAGCTCATTACTCTCAATCCATTTTGCTTCTTCATTTCAAGGCCAAGGTTCAAGTCAGCCACCCAAACTGGTGCCTGAGTGAAGTCAGGTTGCTTATAACTCCCAATAGAAAATGCGATCTCAGGCTCTTACAAATATGGTTGACTTTTGCCTGAAAATGAAAAACACACACACACTGGGGAGATCCGGATCCGGCCAAAACAGCAAATAGCTTTTTGTGTCAAATCCCTTTCTCCATTTTCATTCATGTCCCACTACCTTTAGGTCATGCCCAAGTGTGTCAGGGACACTGGATCCTCCCCAGTGCCTGTTTATCAGGTTTGCCATTTGTGTCCTAGGAAATGAATATAAATGTGCATTATTATTATCGTGTACCAATTTTATAGATGAATAAATTGATAAGTTAGACAGGTTATGTGACTTGTCCAAGGATTTGTTATTAGTACACACCAGCACCAGCTTTCAAAGCCAGTACTGTTTAACTTCAGAGCCCTCTAAGCAAGACTATCTCTTCTTGCGTCTTGCTGCTTTGAGAGTGGCCTACTTTTCCTAGGAATAGTGGGTCTTGCAGGTTGCAAACTGGAGGGTAGAACTGTACAAGAAGTACATTTTAGAATTGTACAAGAAGTTTGAGTTCAGTGCTCCCCTCAGCAAGTTATTCCAGACCAGAACCCACTCTACAGGCAGAGAGACACATAGATACCTGAAAGAGTAAAAAGATAACCATGCCAAATTATTTTTTCTACACAACAGTTCTAAATTCAGTCTTAGAAATGATCTTGTTTCAAAGTTGTTCTCTAAAGTTTGAAAATTGCTGTGAGTAGAAATTTTTTTTTTTCCAAAGCTGTTTTCCAAATTCAGTGGGTTTAGATGTTTCACTACAAGATACACTATGGAAACCCTGTGTTTCTGACAGTTAGCAGGAGAGGAGGGTGAAGTCATTATTTCCTCTCATACCTCATACACAGTGCATGAGGTGAGCTGCTGGGATTAGACTTGCAAGGCCAACTCTGAAGAGGCTACTGATTCTCCATTGCTTTAGGTAAGTTAAGTGCCACTAAGCAGCTGTGCCTACCTTCCCAAGGGTCTCTTTTGCCAAATCCTCTTGGGCTTCCAGTAGAGGGGCTCCATGGTATTGAGAGAAACATGTTGTCGTTGTTGTTGTTTTAAATCTCAATTATACTTAAAAAGTAAATCTACACTTTGGAAGGCCGAGGCAGGCGGATTCCCTGAGGTCAGGAGTTTGAGACCAGCCTGGCCAAGATGGCAAAACTCTGTCTCTACTAAAAATACCAAAATTAGCTGGGCGTATTGGCGTGTCCCTGTAATCCCAGCTACCTGGGAGGCTGAGTCAGGAGAATCGCTGGAACCTGGCATGCAGAGGCTGCAGTGAGCTGAGATCATGCCACTGCACTCCAGCCTGGGTGACAGAGCAAGACTCTGTCTCAAAAAATAAAATAAAATAAAATATAATCTAAACAAATATACCTAATGTTTAACAGTGACACTGAGGCTGTTTGAGAAGGCAATATTACTAGTCAAGATCAATCGTTCTCAAAGCCATAATAAAAGTCATAAAAAATAAAATGAAAATACACAATAGAGTCAGCTGGGAGCTTTATAAAGCTATTAGTGCCTGGGACCTACCCCGACCTACCTGAATAGTATAAGACAAATTAAAACTCGAGCTTACAATAACTTTACTACCAATCTTGCCAGTTAAAAATCATTGTTTATAAGACCCTTGGCTTTTACTTAAATAAGGTAGCATTAGCCAAACCCAGAATTTCTTAATCTGAAATTGTAAAGTCTGCACAGTGTTCCAGCACTTCTGGCCATTTTGTCAGTGGAAGCACTTCCCACTGGCTTTTCTGACAAGCATCGTCTTAGCTCCTGAAGTTTTATCTATGAATGGTGTGAAACTCAGAATATAAATGGGCATGCTAGGAAGACAAATGAATAATATCTCCATAAGCTCTAGGAGTGAAGGAGTTTTTGCACGGAGTAAACTAGGGAAGAACAATTTATACCTATGCACTCTGGCTATGTCCCAAGACTGAAACAATGAGATAATCTGCCAGTTATTAGATGTTAATAACCACTGAATGTCTACCATGTGCCAAGAGCAATGGCACATATCCGAGATCTCAAATAATCTTCAGAAAATCTGTGTGAGGTATGTATTCTTAATTCCCACTTTATGAATAAAAAACTATGAATTGAGAATAACAGAATTTGATCACTCTGTCAAAGCCCCAAAGTTATAAATTGATAGTCTCAGAAAGCAAAATAGGGCTGCCTGATTTAGCTGTCCTTCTCTCTCTGTAACAAGAAATGATTTTTCCCCACCTTGCTTAATTATACTCTTGAAAACCTAGGCTTACATCCAGGATTGATTTTACACTTAGCGTTTTCCATGCACCACCCAGGCCAGAAAGCAATTAACAGTGGTGGTGCCATGGATGTGTAAAGCTCAGATGTTCTTTAAGAGGCCCTGCTGTGGAAGGGGGCATTGCTGACTGAGCCCCAGCTTCTGCCCTGTGGGGTCCACTGCCAGCTTAGCATCGAAGCCAGGCTCCCTTCAAGTTGCTCTCAGCCAGTGACTGAGCATAAGGGGATATTAACACTAGCCAGCTTGTTCCTGACTGATGTGGGGTTCTTCCAAGGGGCAATATTTGGTCAAATACTGTACACCAGCATGGTCAAAACTTCCTTTGACCGGTGCCAAAGTCTGGACCTCTTTCTACCCAATCCTTTCTTCCTTCTCCCCTTTCATAGGACTTTATCATGGTCTGCCTATTCCTGCTCCTTCACCCCTTATTCCATACAGACATTTTTCCATGAGATCTTTTTGTGTCTAATCCCATCATGGAGGCTACTCCACAGAAGAACTGAACCAAAACAACACCCTGTTCCCTCTCTTCCAAGCTCACTCTCTCTCTCCCCCAAAAACGTGGGCAGTTTTTCCCATGCTGTTCTCATGATAACATGTGAGTTCTCATGAGATCTGATGGTTTTATAAGTGTTTGACAGTTTCTCCTTCACACATTCTTTTCTGTCCTGTTGCCATGTAAGATGTGCCTTGTTTCCCCTTCTCCTTCCACCATGATTGTAAGTTTCCTGAGACCTTCCCAGCCATGTGGAACTGTGAGTCAGTTACACCTCTTTGGTTTATAAATTACCCAGTTTCAGGCAGTATCTTTATGGTAGTGTGAGAATGGACCAATACACTATGTCTTAGGTACTTCTATTTTAAAATACATAGGCATCCAAATCTATAGATAGTATATCTAACAACTGACAGGATTGACATCCTCTGAGAAAAAGAGAAAATATGTGTGCCTCTGGCTTCCTTTTTTATGTTTTTTTTAAATTTTCCAATTTTTCTTCTGTAAATCTGTTCTAGTTTATATAGAAAAAAAAATACTAAGCTAAATGTTATTGCCAAAACTTCTTGAAGAAACTTACCACCAGTGATCATAACACATTAACAGCATCCTCTAATAAATTAACAACATTCTCTAATAAATCTTTTGTCAAAATTTGTTTTTTCGTATAACAGCATTTTCTCGTCAACTAGAAAAAGCAAAAATGTATACAAAGGCATTCTCAGGCTAAAAATTGTATTATGATAATACTTAAAAAGTTGGAGAAGTGGAGTAGAAAAAAATATTTTTAGATTTTACTACTAAAATTAAAAAAATACATACAGACTAAAGAATAAATGTTCAGTAATACTTGAAGAGTAACATAAATATCGTTTAATAAATTAAAAAGTTTTTGAGCTTAAGCTTATACAACAGTGCTTGACATTGGATAATACATTATAATTAACTATATATAAGTCGTATTCAAAAAATGCATATTTATTGAGAATGAAATTAGTACTCTTTTATGTGATCAATTTGATAGCCTTTCTCCTTTCAAGGGAAAATAACAAAAACATATTTCTAACTGGTAATCAGAGTCACTTGAAAAGAGCTTTCATTTTTCATTTTTGCTGTGAATTATTTTTCCTTACTCTGAGAAAACTAAACCAACTATTTGGATTTTACTTTCCTATTTCACATGATTGACAAAAGCATGGTTTTTCCATTTTCAAAGTAATAAAATAGGATCAATAAAGTAAACCTCCTTATAGCACAGTAATCTCTCTAAGACTCTGAGCAACTTTTTACATGTCTTGATTCAATTTAATCCCAACGACCAGCCAAGGTGTATTTTGCAGATTCTCCAAAAGAAATGTATGATTAAAAAGAAGTGGAAATTATCTACACCAGTGGTTCCTAATCTTTGTGAGGCTTCATCACTGAGCCATTTGATTTCTTGATACCATTCTCTGACCCGCATTCCTGCTCTCACTCATTTCTACAAGATGGTATAGGAATGCAATTTCTTGAATACATTTGATTTTCAGGTTCCTCTTGTAATAAAGCAGGGTTAGTTAATACCCTCTGAACGTATCTCAAAATCAACTCAGGGAAGCACACTGCAATCACATGCAGAAGGGCATGGCTCTTTTCTACAAAGCGGAGAAGAGCTGACTGGAAGAGCTGCTTTGAAATAAATCTAAGTCAAGTGAGATTTTAGTATCACATGATAAGAGGGGCAAAGTACATGTTATTATATCACAAGGGGGCCTCTCTCAGAAACTTTCCAATCCATGGACATTTATCACTGATTTGACAATAATGACTGAATCAATAAAATAAACTAACAAGCAAATAAAACAGTTAAATTCATGGCATTTGAAAACTAAGACTTTTATGATATTATATGAAAAGAATAAACTATAATTTCCAAGGTGCTATCAGTGGAGTACTTAATTTTATTTTAACCTTTTTGATAAAATGAAGACAGAAAAAACATGTAGATGTATTTACAATGTACATATACAAATGTGTGTGCATATATATATATACACACTGTGTGTGTATAAATCCATACATAAATACAATTTTACTAAGCTCAATAAAATTTTCAAAGAGTAAACTTCAGATGTCCAAATTTCTCAATATTATCCTTCTTTAATATGTCAGATTGGTTTCACTTATCTATTGCTACGTAGCAGGGAATCCCCAAATTTAGCAGTTCAAAATTATAGCCATTTTATTTGAAAATAATTGTATGGGTCTGGTATTTAGGAATGATTCTGCAAGCTTTCGTATGCTCCACAACACCTGGGGCCTCCAATGGGATGGCTTGAGGGGCTAAGAGTTAGTTTCTTGGCTTATTCCCTGGGTTGGTTCAATTGGTGCTAGAGGATCCAAAATGGCCTCTCCAGTAGCTTGGTGTCTTGCTGTTGACTGTGTTGTAGGGTAACTCAGTTCTCGCCAACATATCCTCTTTCTCCTATTTATGGACTTTCATCATTCAGTAATAGCCTAAACTTCTACACATAGTGAGTTGCTTCTAAAAGGACAAAAATACAAGCTTGAAAAGTTTCCTAAGGCTTAGGTCTGGAGCTGGTAAAACATCACTTCCGTCTTATTCTATCAGGGAAAGAAATCAAAAGAGCAGCCAAATTTGAGGGACAGAAGGCATTGTTAGTGGTTATTCTGGAAACAACCTACCCCAAGACCTTACTAGCATGACATTTTTCTTCCCAGGAGCTAAAGTTTATCTGTCATATCAGGGTTGATATTCTAAGGAAAATACAAATAAATCAAGAAATTTTATAGTAACATAAAACCTCAATGAATTTGGGGAATGGTGTTTTCTATTAGGTTAACATTTCTTGCTAAGTGACAGTTAGCTGAGTTTATTTCAGTTCATCGTTGTTTGGACTATGGATCATTAGCTTACCAAGCCTCTTTCATTCACAGTCATTTATGTATTTATTCAACAAAAGTTTACTGAGCATATTTTGTGTGCTAGGCACTGGTATGAGTGCTGGAAATGCAGCAGAAAACAAAACCGATAAAACCCCCATCCTCAAGAAGTTTACCTTTTAGTTGAGAAGTCAAATAATAAATCAGTAATTAAATATATGAGTGTGCATAATATATAAATTATATATCATATAATTATAACATATAACAAATATATTTTAGTCTAATATACAATTAATATTATAGATTATTATATGATATATACACAACACACTGATATATACATTTAATTACTGGGTCTTACATTTAATTTAATAACGTCATAACTTATTGCAACTTGATGTATCTTAGGTCACACATCCAATTTAATTAAATTGTTATTAAATTAAATTGTTAAGTGAAAGTTAACTGAGTTTATTTTAGTTCATAAACTGAGCTGGTATTGTTGAGAGGGTATTGCAGTGATGCAGGTGGGACATGGATGTGGCTGGGTCTAAGGAGTTTCTATGATAGGTGATAAGATGCGTTTAAAGGTAGGACCAATGATATTGGCTAATGGATTGGATGAGAAGTGCATGAAAAAGGGAGGAAGCAATTTAATTAAATTAGATGGGTGACCTATGATACATCAAGTTGCAATAAATACTATGAAGAAAGATACAAAAATTGAGGGGATAGAGAGAGACTGGCAGTACATTTTTAGAAAGGATGATCAAGGAAGGTCTCTCTTGACAAGGTGGAGGTTTTGCAGAAGTCATAAAGGAAGTGAGAGAATGATCTCTGTGTATATGTTAGGGGATTGGGAAATTTGGGGTAGATGAGATAGCAGGTGCAAAGGTCCAAAGGTGGAAGCCTGCAAGGAAACCAGAGTTGCTGGAGTGCATCATGAGGAGAGGCATGGGGTCAGAGGGGTAGCAGGGAGCCAGATCACACAGGCTTTGCAGGATAGGGCAAGGACTTGGAATTTTACTCTGAGTGAAATCACTGCAGATCTTGAGCAGAAGCATGACATGATATGGATTACATTTTAAAGGATCACATTGGCTGCTGTGTGAACTATAGTGAGGCAAGGGTAGAGGTGGGAGACATGTTGGGAGGATACTGCAGTGATGCAGGTGAGACAAGGATATGGCTGCGTCTAAGGATTTTCTACTATTGGTGATAAGATGCATTTAAAGGTAGAACCAATGATGTTGACTAATGGATTGGATGAGAAGTACATGAAAAAGGGAGGAGGCAAGGAAGCCTCCAAAGTTTTTTGCCCAAGAACAGATTAGGTGGTAGGACAATTGACTGAGGTAGATACCCTCTTTAATTTCACCTTTAATGAAAAATATCAATCTTAGCCATTTATTTGAAGATCTTATATGTGACTTTGGGTCATTATTTTAAATATATATCTCCAATGTGTATAGAATGTGATGCCTTGTTATGAACTGTACTTTCTGTGCTGGCAGTAGAGCAGACATCAAAAGTGGCTTTAAAAAATTTTTAAATAAAATAATATACTGATGTCAACTTGTTTTGTGGTCATTTTTTTCTTTGAAATAGAGAACAAAAAATGTACGTGTTGTTCTGTTGAGTTATGCTTTCTGTTATTTTTTATGATACTTAGCTCATCACTGACTAATTCATCAATGAATAAAATAAATTTTAAACTATGACAAGGATAAAACAAAGAGGACTTTAGCAGTCACCAGAAAAAAACACTCTTCGGAAAATTAACATTGCTGCTTCAGAGTCAACTATTTCAGTCCCTCATTTTTACGTTTTGTGGGATTTGCATTTCTTCACCAAGAACTAAATGTGGCAAGACAATATTAAAATGGGAGACAAAAAATAGCAGGAGAAAGGACCCCTCAAAAAGCTACTAAAAGCACCTGATCACCTTGTTCTTATTTCATAAGGCTGTGCATATTTATTACCTGCCATCCTCGAGGAAAAATAATCGAGGAAGGAAAATCGACTAGGCTCTCCTTGAAGTAAGAACAAATTATCCTTTTCTGTCAATATTCCTTGGCTGCTGAGAAATACCCTGGTGAACCTTGGCTAGGTTCTCAACATTATAATTTTCTCAGTGGGAACATCATTGCTTGCTTTTCTCTTCTCTGCAGTGGTTTCTTCTCCTGTGGAGATGCTGGCTACTTTTTGGGTCTGCTTGTGAGCCCTATACTCTCATTGTAGAAAGTTCTCCTATTATAATTTTTACCACCTGCCTCTGATAGTTGGGCTGAGACTGACTCACTAGGGAACCTGATAAAATATTGAAATAACTCAGCCAAACTGCCCAACATCCCTTGCTGATCCCAAAGGCCTTACTCCCATCTTCAAACCAAAGTCCACTCTCCTGTCTCATCCCTCAGAGAAGGACTCACCCAGGACATAGGGATAACTATTAAATTTGACAAACTTAAAATAAACATATTTTCTATGAGGCCAAACATGTATATTTTTATTGGTAGCATTGATCCAAGCAAAATGGAGACAGATGGTAGCATTGATCCAAGCAAAATGGAGACAGCTCCTCCACTTAGGAAGGTAGGGAGACCGGGCAAGGTGGTTCATGTCTGTAATCCTAGCACTTTGGGAGGCTGAGGCAGGCAGATCACTTGAGGTCAGGAGTTTGAAACCAGCCTAGCCAACATGGTGAAACCCCTTATCTACTAAAAATACAATTAGCTGGGTGTGGTGGCATGTGCCTATAATCTCAGCTACTCAGGAGGCTGACGCAAGAGAATCACTTGAACCCAGGAGGCTGAGGTTGCAGTGAGTTGAGATCGCACCACTGCACTCCAGGCTGGGTGACAGAGGAAGAATACGTCTCAAAAAAAAAAAAAAAAAAAAAAAAAAGCCAGGAAGAACTTAAATTCAGATTTCTAAACATGTTTGCTTTATCCTCAAAACTACCAACGCACAAAACCCAGGCTGGTACAATTTCTGTTTTACTGAAACAGCCTTGTGATTCATATTTGAAAATATTTATAAAATTATTTATACAGAACCTACTGTGTACAGAGGGCTGTGCTACGCATTATGTAGATAGACACATGCAGTCTGGGTTGAGAGTGTATTGGTTTTCTGTGACTGCTATAACAAATTACCACAAAATAGTGGCTTAAAACAACCCAAGATTATTTTCTTATAGTTATGGAAATCAGAAGACTGGCACAAGTCTCACTAAGCTAAAAACAGGATGCCGGCAGGATTGTGCTCCTTTCTGGGAGCTCAAGAAGATAATCTGTTTCCCCTACTTTTTCAGCTTCTAGAGGCTCTGCCCATACTCCTTGGCTCTTGACTCTCTTTATCCATCTTCAAAGCCAGCAATATTGTGTCTCTCTCTGAATTGTCTTCCTTAGTCTCCACTCCCTCTGACTTCAGTCAGAAAAGATTTTCTGCTTTGTTTTTCTTTTCTTTTTTTTGAGAGAAAGTCTTGCTCTTGTCCTCCAGGCTGGAGTACAATGGCGCAATCTCGGCTGACTCTCACCTCCGCTTCCTGGGTTCAAACGATTCTCCTGCCTCAGCTTCCAGAGTAACTGGGATTATAGGCACCTGCCACCATGCCTGGCTGATTTTTGTATTTTTAGTAGAGATGAGGTTTCACCATGTTAGCCAGGCTGGTCTCGAACTCCTGACCTCAGGTGATCCACCTGCCTCGGCCTCCCAAAGTACTGGGATTACAGGTGTGAGCCGCCGTGCCCAGCCCGTTTTCTGCTTTTAAGAACTCATGTGATTAGGTTGAATGCACCCAAATAAACAAGATAATCTTCCTGTTTCAAGATCCTTAACCTTAATCATATCTGTAAACCCCTTTTTGTCATAAAAGGTAACACATTTACAGGTTCCCATAATTAGGGTATAGAAATTATTGAGGGCCATTATTCTTCCTTCCACAGACATAGCTGATAGAGTGAGACCAGAAGGTACCTTTTATATCAAATAGTGCTGAATCCTGAAGTTTTAAAAATTTTTAACATTTCAATATGAATAAAAGAAAATATGCATAATTTTTTCTCACCCCCATTTGTTTAACTCCAACATTCCTAGTTTGTGACTTAATATTTAGGATTACAAAAATGGAATGAGCTTGTTTTATTCAAACCCATTTCAATACATCCAAGAAACTATTTCACTCAAGCATCTCATTTCCCTATGAACCCATCTATTATGGATTGAATTGTGTCCCCCTCACTAAAATTCTTATGTTGAAGCCCTAATCCCCAGAACCTCAGAATGTGACCTTACTTGAAATACGGTCATTGCTGATGTAATCAGTTAAACTGAAATGAGATCATTATACTGGAGTAGGACGATGATCCAATCTGATTGTATATGACATGTGGACATGAAGGCAGAGATCAGGGTGATGCTTGTACAAGCTGAGAAATGCCAAAACTGCCAGCAAACCACCAGAAGCCAGGGGAGGCATGAAACACATTCTCTTTCACAGCCCTCAGAAGGAACCAACACTATTGACACCTTGATTTCAGACTTGCAGCTTCCAGAACTGAGAGGCAATACATTTCTGATGTTTAAGCCACCCAGTTGGTAGAATGCTGTCATGGCAACCCTAAGGAACTCATACACCATTCAGCTCAGGGAAACTACTCAGGAGACCTGGACCCAGCCAGTTGTGTTGGGTTGTGCCAAGATTGATAAACTCAATCCCTGTAAAAGAAAGTGTGCAAATGGGTCCAAGGTATGCTATCTTTTGTGTGTATGGGTATGCGTGTGTGTCTGTGTGTGTGCGTACACAAACAAATATTTTCAATATTTCAAATATTGAATTTTAAAATATCAGAACTTATACTTGACTGGGAATTAAGCGATAGGTGTAACAGACCAAGGGACTTGCTAAAGTCAACAAACTCAAAATTTAGAACTCTCTTTCCATTGGTCTTACATAATCAAATAAAACACAACCTGTAAGTTTATATGGACTGTGGATTGGCCTTTTACACTATCTGAAATGTAATCAAATTAGTGTTTTATATATAAGATCTTTTACATAGCATGAGCCTTTATCTTAACATTTTTACTTTCTACACATATGTTTATTAGGGCATGTATCCAATTCATATCTGTATGTCCAAGGATCATTCGTGAGAGTATCAGTTAATATTTCTATCAAAGACAATGTGATGTTAAACTTTTTTCTCCTTTCCAATGGTGTGAGACGAGAATTAATCCCACTTTCTTGTCAAGAAAATCAATTTGTCATTCAAGAAAATTAGAGGTAATATGTTTCACAGACATTTTGTTTAAAAGTTATATGTAATTGTTTCATAAGGTCTTATATGGAAAAACTGAAATGGGCAGAAGTTTAATAAGCTGAGGATCTAGCTAAGCCATGCGGAAATTCTTGGCTCACAGAAACCATGAAACAATAAATTTTTTTTAAAACCTGCTCTTTGTGGCAACCTGTTACACAGCAATCAATAATTAATATAGGCAGTAACCCTTTGAGCAGAGTGTCTATGTGTTTTTTTAATTTTTTCTCACCTTTTATCTGTAGTGTGTAGCACAGCACTTGAGACACAGTAAATACTGATGGACAAAGATGGCGGTGTGGGGCGTACTGCATGTCAGGATCAGGGAAACTTACAATTGAGCTATGGAGGTCTCATTAAAATGTGTGAAGCAATTTGGAAAAAATTCAATGTGGTTTGCGACCTTGAGTGTTTGGAGATGAAGCCTGAGCCTCACCTGAAAGGTGTGGGGAAAATGCAGGTGGATGAAAGGGAGATGGGGACCTTTGGGAGCTGTGGAGTGAGCAGAGAATAAAGACGCCATGCCCAAGATAAATAAGGAGCCTGGCCTAAGAGATGAACATGGTTGGGTTGAGACTTAGTGACAAACAGACACCTTGAAGAATGCAGAGGTGGTGGCTGTGAGGGCCTGGTGGAGGTGGATATGTCCATCATTTGAGGACAAGGGAGCCAGGTGGTCAAGACTGCAGGGCCCATGGACATCTGCCTGTAGCCCTGGTGGATAAGGTAGTAAAAGAGGCTCTTCAGAGACCAGATGGTCATTACCAGGGAAAACAGCACAGAGGGACGCCTTCTTGAGTCATCCTTTTAGAATGTGAATTGGTGCATGTCACGCGCTCCTTTCTGAACCCTGCACTCACTCTGCATTTCATTACAGTGAATACCAGGAATAAATCACCTGCGAGAACATGTCGTATCTGCCGCTTTCCTCCCTTCTTTGACTTCATCACTTACCACTTTCTCTTTCACTTCCTCTGTTCCTGGCAGGCACGTCTCCTTTTTGTTCTCAAAAATACCATACACAGACATCTTAGGGCCTCCACAGCATCAGAACTACTCTTGCCCCAGGAAACCGCATGCCCGTCTGTCCAACCGCTATAAACTATTTGCTCTATTGTTTCTTCTCAGAGAGACTTATCTGAAGCACCCTATTTAATATTTCAAACTGTCCAATGTCCTTCATTCTCTATCACTCCTACTCTTTCTATTTGCTGAAATTGTTGAGTATATCTATTATCTAGGCATGTCTCTGGAAAGTAAGCTGCTTGGCTGGTACACCCTGCAATTACAGGCTCATGCCTGTAATCCTAGCACTTTGGGAGGCCGAGGTGGGTAAATCACCTTAGGTGAGGAGGTTGAGACGAGCCCGGCCAACATGATGAAAACCCGACTCTACTAAAAATACAAAAATTAGCCAGGCGTGGTGGCATGTGCCTGTAATCCCAGCTACCCGGGAGACTTAGGTAGGAGAATTGCTGGACCCAGGAGGCAGAGGTTACAGTGAGGTGAGATCATGCCACTGCACTCCAGCCTGGGCAACAGAGCAAGATACCTCCTCAAAAAAAAAAAAAAAAAGTAAATAAATAAATGAAAATACGCTGCTTTTGCTTAGGCAAGATTTTTGGGTTTTGTCTTTGTTTTTTACTTTATTCTCAAATATATTCAAGATGCCTAAAACAAAGTCAACATGGAGTAGGTGCTCAGTAAACACTTGTAGAATTGAATTGAATCGAGTCAAATCGTATCAAATTGAACTGAACTGAATCACTAAAGGGAGAGTTCAAAAAGGGCACAGCATACCCCAGACTTTAAGACAGTGGAACCATGCAGAAGGCTCTAGGCCACTCGAATGCAAAGGTAATTTGTCCTCACTGACCCCTGCAGGACGTGGTTCCTGATGAAAAGAGGTAAGAGGCTGTAACACTAGATTGTGGCAGAGAGAATTTGAAAATTGCTGAGCTGTATCCACAGTAGGCAGGTCTCATAGTGAAAATACTACTTCTCACTATTAATAATAGTGCTGAGGCTGTCCCATCTGCTAGTATGAGTGCTAGACAGGCAAGAAGGGAGATCTCAGCAGGTAAATGAATGGCTTTTCCTGAGCACTGCTTTCAGCAGCAATGTAGGCTCCTGAAATCCCCATAGTCCACCCAAAAGAGGGCCCCCAAACCATAGCATTAGGATTATTCCATTATTTTCATTTTTACCTCCTCACCTCTCTTTAACACCGCTTGTCACGAGGTTAGAATAGCAAATGAAAGAATAGGCATAACTGAGCTCTATGTAGGCATTATGAGGTCTGGAAAGAGGAGAAAACCCTTATTATTCCATCTTTTTTTTCCGACTAACATTCCAGTCTGACTTGAACATATATTTATATCAAATGCTTGGTGCTTTTTAAATATTTCACTTTTTGTCTCGTACGTAGCTCCCCTTCTTTCACAAGGCTGCAATGAAGGTGTCAGTCAGCATGAGGTCTTATCTAAAAACTTGCCTGGGGAAGGACCTGCTTCCAAGTTCATCGAAGTAGTTGTTAGTAAGATTTAGTTCCTTGTAGGTTTTTGGACTGTGGGCCTTGGTTCTTTGCAGGCAGTCAGCAGGAGGCTCTCTTCAGTGCCTTTTTGGATAAGCCTATCCATAGGGTAGCTCACAATATAGTACCTTGTACATCAAAGCCAGCATGGCGGAGAGTTTGCTAACAAGACAGAAATTACAATCATACATAACACAACCATAAAAATGACAGATCATCATCTTTGCCATATTGTATTGCTTAGAAGCATCTCATAGAAGCAGCCCTTACTCAATGAGACAGAACTACACAACAGCATGAATACCAGGAAGCAGGGGTCTTTGGGTCCATCTTAAAGTCTATCTGCCATACAGCCTCGACTGATGCAGAGACTGACACTACTGACAAGGCACTGACAAAAGTGAAACTGCAAATGTAACAAAACCCAAGAAGAAAAGTCCGTGGTGCTATGATATTTTCTCATAGGGGGATGTGAATTGAATAAATTAGGAAAGAAGTTTTTTTCTGAGAAAGAAACAGTCGAGCAAGGAACTGAAGTAGGAGTTACGTGGTTATTTTTTAAATTTTACTTTCCCTTCCTTCCTTTCCTCTCTGCCTCTGAGTCACTCATTTAAATCATAGAGTTATTCAGGGAACAAAAGATATGGGGAACATTGTATTTTACATCTGATGAGCTCATCCGAGGAATGTGCAGAGCATGTATTATCGCCTTAACAGTAATAAATAATACCTTCAAAAAAAGGAAACTAAACAGCTATCATCTCCAACATTCTAATTTATGGAAACATCACCTTGATGCCAACAAAGTAGAAAAAGGACTTTAAATGGAACATATTGATTCAAAAATCCTTGAAAGCAAGAAAAAAAATCCTTTATGGTATTTGCTACAGTGGCAGGAAAAAAATTAACTAAATACTGGCATGAGGGCCCTACCCAAATTGAACAGTCCTGGTCATTTAACCCAAGTACTTTTGCCTTCTTCCTCCTTTTTTCTCCTTATACACTCACCTCAAAGAAGTCAATAAACAACATCTCATTTAATTCATATCCCACTGAAATGAGGAATTCAGGATATATGAACTGACATAAATCCATATAAAAGACACAAAAAATAAAATACTACTTAATAAATAGAACACAGAAACATAGTTCAACTGTTTCTTCAGGATATGAGGACATTATTAGAAAAAAAAATTTATTACTCTCTCATATAAGACAGTGGGGAAGATGAGGAGGATGAACAGCTGTCATGTGAATGGCTTTTTGGCTCTATTTCTTGTGTCCCCAATTTTCAGGTCTTATTCTGCATCTTTATCTGTCCACTCTCTATATGTTGATTCTACAAACCCTCATACTTTTCATTTACTTCTCCCTAATTTTTAATTCATTGCAACGTAAGAACATCAGACGTTCCCTAAGGAAAAACTAGACAGCTCAGTTTATGGAGCTGGAAGCTAATATCACACATGAACCTAGATCAATACTACAGATCTGAAGAGATTCTATTGCTCTCTAGAAAAAAATAAAATATGTACTATATTATAGCTCTCTGTTCAGAACAACCTTTATTTATTTCTATATTTAAAACTACCTTCCAAATAGCTGACACTAGCAAGGATTAAGCGCTAAAAGAATGGGTCATGATATTGTGTATAAAGCTGAGGTAATAGCGTAATTCTTTTCTCTAAAGCAAACTGCATGGGCTTTCCAAAGGTAATTTTTTCCCTTTCTCAGAGGCTCTTGTACTTTGAGATATATGTTTGATTCAGCAGGCAGAAAGTCTGTCAACTGTACCTGGAGCAATAAGGTGGTAACTTGAGATTCCAATCCCCATTATAGAATACATCAAAGATTTATAAGACAATTTCATTCTAATTATTCATAATTTTGATGTAACTAAAAAAGTGAATGTAATAACTTGTCATTATTGGTGTTTCAAGATAGCTGAATAGGAACAGCTCCGGTCCACAGCTCCCGGCATGATTGACACAGAAGACAGGAGATTTCTGTATTTCCAACTGAGGTACCTGGTTCATCTCATTGGGACTGGTTGGACAGTGGGTACAGCCCATGGGGGGCGAACTGAAGCAGTGTGGGGAGTCACCTCACCTGGGAAGTGCAAGGGGTCCAGAGATTTCCCTTTTCCTAGCCAAGGGAAGCCGTGACAGACTACCTGGAAAAACGGGTCACTCCTGCCCAAATACTGCACTTTCCCCAAAGTCTTAGCAACTGGCAGACAAGGTGATTCTCTCCCATGCCTGACTTGGCAGGTCCCATGCCCATGGAGCCTTGCTCACTGCTAACGCAGCAGTCTGAGATTGATCTGTGAAGCGGCAGCCACCAGGAAGCTCGAAGTGGGCAGAGCCCACTGCAACTCAACAAGTCTTATTGCATCTAGACTCCACCTCGGTGGGCAAGGCATAGTTGAACAAAAGGCAGCAGACAACTTCTGCAGACTTAAACTTCCCTGTCTGACAGCTCTGAAGTTTCTCCCAGCATGGAGTATGAGCTCTGAGAACAGACCGACTGCTTCCGAAAGGGGATCCCTGACCTCCATGTAGCCCAACTGGGAGACACCTCCCAGTAGGGGCCAACAGACACCTCATATAGGTGGCTGTCCATCTGGGACAAAGCTTCCAGAGGAAGGATCAGGCAGCAATATTTCCTGTTCTGCAATATTTGCTGCTCTGCAGCCTCTGCTGGTGATACCCAGGTGAATAGGTCTGGAGTGAAACTCCAGTAAACTCCAACAGACATGCAGCTGAGGAACCTGACTATTAGAAGGAAAACTAACAAAAAGAAAGGAATAGCATCAATATCAACATCAACAAAAAGGTCATCTACACCAAAACCCAATGTGTAGGTCACCAACATCAAAGACCAAAGGGAGATAAAACCACAAAGATGGAAAGAAACCAGAGCAGAAAAGCTGAAAATTCTAAAAATCAGAGCGCCTCTTCTCCTCCAAAGGATTGCAGGTCCTCGCCAGCAATGGAACAAAGCTGGATGGAGAATGACTTTGACGAGTTGACAGAAGTAGGCTTCAGAAGGTCAGTGATAACAAAATTCTCTGAGCTAAAGGAGGATGTTTGACCCCATCACAAAGAAGCTAAAAACCTTGAAAAAAGATTAGACGAATAGCTAAGTAGAATAAACAGTGTAGAGAAGACCATAAATGACCTGATGGAGCCAAAAACCATGGCACAAGAACTTTGCATCGCATGCACAAGCTTCAATAGCCGATTTGATCAAGTGGAAGAAAGGGTATCAGTGAATGAAGATCAAATTAGTGAAATAAAACAAGAAGAAAAGGTTAGAGAAAAAAGAGTAAAAAGAAATGAACAAAGCCTCCATAATATATGGGACTATGTGAAAAGACCAAATCTACGTTTGATTGGTGTACCTGAAAGTGATGGGGAGAATGGAACCAAGTTGGAAAACACTGTTCAGGATATTATCCAGGAGAACTTCCTCAACCTAGCAAGGCAGGCCAACATTCAAATTCAGGAAATACAGAGAGCACCACAAAGATACTCCCTGAGAAGAGCAAACCCAAGATACATAATTGTCAGATTCACCAAGGTTGAAATGAAGGGAAAAGTGTTAAGGGCAGCCAGAGAGAAAGGTCAAATTACCCACAAAGAAGCCCATCAGACTAACAGCGAATCTCTTGGCAGAAACTCTACAAGCCAGAAGAGAGTGGGGGCCAATATTCAACATTCTTAAAGAAAAGAATTTTCAACCCAGAATTTCATATCTGGCCAAACTAAATTTCATAAGTGAAGGATAAATAAAAACCTTTACAGACAAGCAAACACTGAGAGATTTTGCCAATACCAGGCCTGCCTTACAAGAGCTCCTCAAGAAAGCACTAAATATGGAAAGAAACAACTGGTACCAGTCGCTGCAAAAACATGTCAAATTGTAAAGACCATCAATGCTATGAAGAAACTGCATCAATTAATGAGCAAAATAACCAGTGAACATCGTAATGACAGGATCAAATTCACACATAACAATATTAACCTTAAAGGTAAATGGGCTAAATGCCCCAGTTAAAAGACACAGACTGGTAAATTGGATGAAGAGTCAAGACCCATCAGTGTGCTGTATTCAGGAGACCCATCTCACATGCAGAGATGCACGTAGTCTTAAAATAAAGGGATGGAGGAAGATCTACCAAGCACATGGATAAAATAAAGGGATAGAGGAAGATCTACCAAGCACATGGATAAAATAAAGGGATGGCGGAAGATCTACCAAGCACATGGATAAAATAAAGGGATGGAGGAAGATCTACCAAGCACATGGAAAGCAAAAATAAAGCAGAGCTTGCAATCCTAGTCTCTGATGAGACAGACTTTAAACCAACAAAGATCAAAAGAGACAAAGAAGGCCATTACATAATGGTTAAGGGATCCATTCAAAGAGAAGAGTTAGCTATCCTAAATATATATGCACCCAATACAGGAGCACCCAGATCCCTAAAGCGAATCCTTAGAGACCTTCAAAGAGATTTAGACCCCCACACAATCATAATGGGAGACTTTAACATCCCACTGTCGATATCAGACAGATCAATGAGACAGAAAGTTAACAAGGATATCCAGGACGTGAACTCAGCTCTGCACCAAGCAGATCTAATAGACATCTACAAAAAATATACATTCATCTCAGCTTATTCTAAAATTGAGTACATAATTGGAAGTAAAGCACTCCTCAGCAAACGTAAGAAAAATAGAAATCACAACAATAAAAAGCCCTAGAAGAACAAGAACAAACCAGAGGTAGATTAGCCTTATCAGAATGGGAACTAGTCTTGCCTCAACTCAAATTTATAATGGTTTAAAGTGATCAGCCTCACACTATACCTTAGCAAAGAAAGAGCAAACCTTTTCTGGAGAAATGTACCATAATTAATAGCCTCCACAATATATTATAAAAACAAATTGGATTTCAATAAAAAATTACAAGGTATACTAAAAGACAAAATCTTACAAGCAAAATTCCAGGGAAAAAACAAAAAATAGAAAATAGAAACAACTACCCCTTCTCCATAATAATAATTATATTGTACTTGCAGACAAATACCTTCAATTAAATATGAATAATTTGTTCATGAAAATAGATGAAGAGATGGAGAACAAGAACATAGATATAAATAATGAAAAATTTCACTGGGGATTAGAATCTATTAATATAAACATTCTAGAAATAAAAGTATTTATTATCTGAAATTTAAACCTCAATGTATAAGTTTAACACAGATTGCAAATAGCAGAATATGTTGTCAATAGCTAGGAAATATGTCAATAGAAAATATATGACTGAAGAACAAAGAGAAGTAGTCATGAAGATACAGAAAATAGTGAGTGTTAGGATACATACAGGCATAGCAAAAAGATATCATGTACATGTAACAAGAAAGAAAGGAGAGGAAAGATGGGACATATTTAAAGATGTAATGACTAAGAATTATTCAAATCTGACCAAAAACATCAAGCAACAATTCAGGAAGTTCTGAAAAGCCCAGGCAGGATAAATATAAAACAAGCAACACCTAGTCAAATTATAACAAACTGAATATGCAAGAGAAAAAAACAATTTTTAGATTATCCAAGAAAAGAAAATCACATCCAAAGGAGCAACAATTAATTCAACAGATCCCTTTCACTAGAAAATATGGAGGCAGAAAACAATAAAATGTTGTCTATAAATTTATTAAAGAAAATAACTAGCAATATGGAGTTTTATACCCAATGAAGCTATCCATATAAAAATGAATATATCAAAAGCACAGATAGCAAAAAAACATATATAAAGTGGACTTCAAAATTTTAAAATTTTGTGCATCAAAGAACACTATCAAAATAATGAAAAGGCAATCCACAAAATGGGATAAAATATTTGAGAACCTTACATCTGAAAAGAGATTAATATAAAGGTTATATAAATACTTTCTATGAAAGAACAATAATAACAAAACAACTCATATTAAAAAGTGGGCAAAAAAATCTGAATAGACATTTCTCCAAAGAGGAGATACAAATGGCCAGTAAGCACCATGAAAAGATACTCAATGTCTTTTGTCATTAGAGAAACTCAAATCAAAACCACAGAGACACCACTTTGCAACCACTAGAATGGCAGTTTAAAAAAAGAAAGAAAGAAAGAGAGACAGAAAATAATAAGTGTCTGTGAGGATGGGAAAATACTAAACCCTGTACATTACTGGTGGAGATGTAAAATGGTTCAGCAGCTGTGGAAAACAACAGAGCAGCTCCTCAAAAAATTAAACATAAAATTGCTCCAAAAGTATTGAAAGCAAGAATTTGAACATATATTTGTACATCAGGGTTCATATCAGCGTTATTTATAATAGCCAAAAGCTAGAAACAACCCAAATATCTATCAATGGATGAATAAATAAAATATCATACATACCTACAATGGAATGTTAATCAGCCTAAAAAAAAGAAGTGAAATTTTTATATATGCTACAGCATGGATGAACCTTGAAGACATTATGCTAAGAAAAATAAGCTAGACAAAAGACAAACATTGTATGATTCTGTTTATATGAGGTACCAAGAATAGTCAAATTTATAGAGGCAGAAAGTAGAATAACAGTTATCAGGGACTGTGGGAGGGAGAAAGGAGAGTTACTGTTTAATTGGCACAGAGTTTCAGTTTTGGAAGATAAAAAATTTCTGGAGATGGATAGTGGTGATAGTACAACTGAACTGTGTACTTAAAAATGGTTAGAATGGTGACTTTTATGTTATATGTGTTTTACCAAAATAAAAAAGGATTAAAAAGTAACTTTTCAGATAAGCAGAAACAGAAAGGATTTTCCATCAGCAGACTTGCACTAAAAGATAGATTAAAAGGAGGTTTTTAAGAAGAAAGAAATGGACCCCAGACCAAAACACAGAATTACAAGGACAGAAGAGCAATGGGGAAAAAAATGGAAAAAGATATGCTATACAGACTAACTTCTAACCAAAGAAGAAAAACAATTTCAAATTACAGTTATATGTAACAAATTAACTTCCTTAATCTGATAAGAATTACTTATAAATCAGCTACTCTAAGCATCATACTTAATGCCAGATATTGAGAGATTTTTTCTCTGAATTCAGAAATAAGACAAATATAGTAAACAATAATGTATTATGTATTTAAAAATTGCTAAGAGAAAAGATCTTAAATGCTCTCACCACAAAAGAAAAACGGTAACAAGTTAAGGCAATGTATATCTTAATCTTTATTGTTTTAATCACTTCACAGCATATACATATGTCAATACATATAAATTTTATTTGTTAACTAAAACTCAGTAAAACTGGAAAAAATTTAATGAAAATATTTTAAAATAAAAAATATTCAGTATTATCACATATTTAGTATTATATATAGATCATGTAAAAGTAAGAAATAAGATTATCACTATTAACAGAATATCTGGTTGTGATTATAAAAACATCCAAAAGGATCTATCACAGACTAGTATGCTAAATGTCATAAGGCATTTAGCAATATCATCAGATATGGGGTCGATACACAAGAACAAACATTTCTGTGTCTTAGAAAGAAATGAAAACCTAAAGTCTTAAGTATTATTCAGAATAGCGTCACACACAACTGTGTTGATAAGGATGTAGAACAACTCAAATTTTCGTAAAATACTGGTGTAAACTTCAATTAATAACCATGTTAGAAAACTTTGGTAATATCCATTCAATTAATGGATACTACTGTTTGATAATATCCATTCAGTTAATAACCATATTAGAAAACTCTTTGATAATATCTCCCAACCATGAACATGTGCAGTTCTACTACTAGGTATGTATCTAACAGAAATACATATACATGTTCACACAAAAAGACACAAATAACAATATTCTTAGCAACACTATTCACAATGGCCCCTCACTGCTAACAATCCACAATATAAAGTTGACTTCTTAAATGGTGGTATAATTCTTCAATAAATACTAAACAGAAATGAAAGAAAAACAAACTACAACTGTATACATTAACATGGATAACTCTACCAGGTATAATTTTGAGTGAAAGAAGTCAAATACAGAAGTGGACATATTCTATGATCCCACTTATATAAAGACGAATTATTCTACAGTCTTAGAAGTCAGAAAAAATGGTTATCTTTAACATTGAAGAACTGATTGGAAGGGACACGAATAAGAAATACAGAAGTATTGGCCAGGCGCGGTGGCTCAAGCTTGTAATCCCAGCACTTTGGGAGGCTGAGGCAGGCGGATCACGAGGTAAGGAGATCAAGACCATCCTGGCTAACATGGTGAAACCCCGTCTCTACTAAAAAATACAAAAAACTAGCCGGGCAAGGTGGCGGGCGCCTGTGGTCCCAGATACTCAGGAGGCTGAGGCAGGAGAATGGCATAAACCCGGGAAGTGGAGCTTGCAGTGAGCTGAGATCTGGCCACTGCACTCCAGCCTGGGCGACACAGCGAGACTCGGTCTCAAAAAAAAAAAAAAAAAAAGAAATACAGGCGTATTGGAAATACTTTACTTAATTGATATGGGTGCTGGTTGACTGAATAGATTTACCTAGTAAAAGTTCAAAGAGCTATATATACTTATTCGTGCACTTTGCTGTATGTTACAACTCAATTCAAATTTTGACTCTAAAATGTAGAGAGCTAGATGCCAAGGGCTAGCTACACTGTGATTCTCTTTCTTCAAAGTCCACAAACAAGCAAAATGAATCTATAGTGAAAAAAGTCAGAATGGTGTTGATTTTATGGGAAGCATTAACTGGAAGATGGAAGCAAGGGGCTTCTGGGTGCTGGAAATAATTTAAGTTGACCTTAGTAGTTACATGAGTGTATACATTTGTAAAAAGTCATTGCATTGTAAAGTTAAGATTGTGTGCTTTACTGTTTCAACTTGCAATTCAATGCGAGAGGTTGAGCTATTGTGGGGAATAAACCTAGCCAATCCATGTATTTTACTAAAGGCATGGCTTCCTGCCTGGCACATTCCTCAGGCTCAAGAGCTAAGCTTCTGGTTCCTTTTTTAATTTTTTCTTTCTTTCTTCCTTCTTTCTTGTTGACTAGGACTCAAAGATGATGAGGAAAAAATGAGAAATGGATTCTTTTTATAGGTAGAAAGTCAGAGAAATTTTGTTAACTGTCAGTCAATAAACATAGTGACTAAATAAACATGGAAACTATACTAAAATGTATAGAGTAATACTAAAACGATAAAAAGCCCTCAGTGAGTTTACAATCTAGTTGGAGAAACACAACACACTGAAATATATAAAACATTTACAAAATAATGTAAGAGTAACTGAATACGGTGCCATGAAACTAGCTTTCTCTGAGGTTCACCCAACTCTAACTGGAATGTTCAGTCATAGGAGAGCTTACATGTCCCATACTTCTCCCAACTTCATTTCTACCAGTAATTTTACCTTTTTTGAGAAACAGAAAGGTACCTGTAATCAACATGTTAAAATCCCAGTACATTTTTATTTTATACCTAATGTAAATGACGAGTTAATGGGTGCAGCACACCAACATGGCACATGGATACATATGTAACAAACCTGCACGTTGTGCACATGCACCCTAGAACTTACAGTATAATAAAACTTTTTTTAAAAAAAGAATGATTTTTCAATCACATGATTGAAAATGCCTTCTCTTTCAGAGTAGAAAAAAATCTAGAAAGGCTGAGTTATAGCTATCATTAAACCTTTAAAGCAAAGCTCTAAATCATTAAGCTAGAAAGAAGCTGGGTTTTATTGCCTATAAAAAGCTAAGGAAAGGAGAGAAGGAGCCAAGTCACCGAGTCACTCCTCTTAAAATGAACGAGCATTTAGGAGAAGTGGAAACGTGGGATAATAAGAGTGAGACAGGAGCAAAAGTGTTGCGTGGATAAAGCTCCTTTTATGCGTAGTGCACCCACATACCCTGGCTGCGTGCCACAGCCCTGGTTACCTCCTGAGTTCCCAAAGTCTTCTCACTTTAAGCATTTGTCCCTGATGTTTTTGGCTGTATTGCAGTAAGTTAGATGAGTTTGGCAGAACTCTGCTTTGAACTTGTAACTTCCAGCTGGGTGCGGTGGCTCACACCTATCATCCTAACGCTTTGGGAGATGGAGGCGGGTTGATCACTTGAGGTCAGGAGTTTGAGACCAACCTGGCCAACATGGTGAAACTCCCTAATTAAAAATGCAAAAATTAGCCGGGCATGGTGGGATACGCCTGTAATTCCACCTACTTGAGAGACTGAGGTGGGAGAATCGCTTGAACCCAGGAGGCAGAGGTTGCAGTGAGCCAAGATTGTGCCATTGGACTCCAGCCTGGGCGGCAGAGCAAGACTCTTTCTAAAAACAAAAAAAGAAGAAGAAGAAGAAAAAAAAAGAACTTGTAACTTCTACCAGGGTCTTGTCTAGCAGCATACGTGAGAGACATGTGCAGTAAAAAAAGATGCTCACTTGAACACGTAGTGAAACCTAAAAGACAACCAGTGATAAACCCATCTCTCCTCTCCCAACCCCACCCAGAAACTGACACTTCACACTCAGTGGTGATTGCTGGTGCAATAAGGCTAGCTCAGACAATGTATACTGGAGAAGGGTGGTGGTGGGAGAAGTATTGCATGTTGCTGTCTCTGCCAGCTATTGGATGAGCCAGCCTGTGGAATGCTGGTAACTCCTAGGCTGTCAGTTGGTGGGATCAGGGGACAACACGGAAAATTATAGCTTAACTGAACGTGAAAAATGTGGGAAACAGAGGCTGAGCAGTCCTGCCATAGAATGTCTAGAATAGTTGGATTGCTCTTCTAGGGTAGTTTGTATTATGGTATAATTCAACAACTATTTTATTGTTTGGTTTTCCTTTTTCTTTTATATTGAATCCTTTCAACAGTAATGAGCTCAAAAAGGTGCATGTTTCATGAATCAACCTGAATTACCATTTCTTAAGAAAGTTCATGATGAATAAATGTTTTTAAATATTGAACACCCTCTTTTGGGTCTATAGGAATAATACGGACTTCATAACAACTACAATACTCAAATCTCTAAAAATACGTCAACATCTACTTTAAGAGTTTGTATTTAAGAAGACCCTGCCTCAAAATGATGACTTAATACATGCATTTGAAAAAGCTGGAATGTATTTCTGTGAAGCACGACTTTTCATTCGAATCAAATGATAGCACTTTTTAAGTTAATTTCACTAACTGATTTTTCAATACTAGGTTTCCTTTGCATGTAAAAATAGTGATGCTATAGTTGCTAATGTGCTGACTCCATTAACAGAAGAATTTTGCAACAGTAAAATGAAGCCTGTTTTATATAACTTCTAATGGAAAATCAGTAAAGTTAATTCCCATAATATTAAGTTATTTTCATCAAAGTCGTGGAATCAAAGTGAAAGTGCTAGAAACTGATTCAGTCAAAGATAAAATATCCAGTGCTATTGTCAATGTTATTGAACATTTGGTTTAAAAATTCAGCATTGGAAACAAAGTTTTATGTGTGATTTACTTTTTTACAGTGATAATATGAATATGATTTTGATGGAGCATAATGCCATGGTAAAAATGATATTCCAATTAAATGATGAAATCTTTGGAGCAAAAATGTATTTGTAATTAATTGCATTATACAAACACATCTTAACTGTATTCAAATGATCTACAGTATTCTACTAATAGGAATAGGAGTTACAGTTGTCAAAATATACAAATATTTTCCTATATATAGAAAAAAGCAATTGGCCAAATATTTTATGGTGATAATATGCTGAATGTTTTAATACTTACTTTTAAAATCAATAATAATTTGGATTTTTAAAATGTTTGAACCCTGGAAGCATTTCTATATAAGTCAACCTAAGTATCTTACAATGATATTGAACGTTTTCTAATAAGCATCTACATTTTGACTACATTTTGTTCAAAATTAGTCATGAACCTTTAATCACATTATTCAATGAGTGGTACAAGGAAAAACGTCAGCTTGCAGAGCTTTTAAAGAGAATTGTAATTTCTTAAAACCAAGCTTATAAACAGGTAGTCATTCAGATTTATCCCAATAAAATTTGAAACTGAATAAACTAAACAAGAACTCAAAGAGTGTTCAAAATTAAATATTGAGGAAGATTAAATGACTATGCTCTGGAATGTCTCAAGCAGTAGGCAGAATCATTTGATGGAGATACTTTTAACTTAATAGATTTACTTCCTGAACCACACAATGGAATAACATTCAGAAGGCCTCTGTCCTGTGACATCTAACTTTGACAAAATTTGTTTTAAAATGATAACTAGAGAAATTATTTAATGAGTTTGTCTTGTAAAAATATTTGCTGAAGAAAGTTCACCTCTCTAGAATCAAAACGAGCATACATATGAAAATGTTTGGGTAGAAATATGTACACATTTTATTATGAAAAATTGCAATTCAGGATAACCTTCATTTAGCAGAATTTGCTCTGTACTTACCAGGTACTTCAGCAACTGTGGATGAAGTTTTTTTTTCAATTGAAGACTGAGTCAATTAAAGGTATCAGTAGATAGTATTTATTAAAATAGTCAACTAAATGTATTAATGAATCACAATTATCTATAAGATGAAACTTGAAAGTTTCAATTTTTGTGAAACAATAGAAACAAAATATATTGAAAAAATATATTCTTTAGAAAATACAAGTGATAGAATACATAGGCATAGCTAAAGGTATCAACATATAAGTAGGCAAAGCTAAAAGCTGATTAAAGTACATTAACATGTATCAGGAAAAATTATTCTGGTTATGCTATTTTTAATGTTCAGCTAATTAGTGTGTAGAGTGAAAAAATTGTTTTATCAATCTACACAGAGATCTGTTATCTTATGTTCTAAAAGAATTTTTATATTGGAAAATAATTTTCAAATAAACCATTTTATTCATTGGCCAATATAACAAAAATAATTGTGTTCATAAATGTCAAAAATTATATAATTTCGGCTGAGTGTGGTAGTGCATGCCTGTGGTCCCAGCTAATTGGGAGGCTGAGGCAAGAGGATCTCCTGAGTCCAGGAGATCTGGGCTCCAATACAGTATGCCAATCAGGTGTCTGCCCTAAGTTTGGCATCAATATGGTGTCCTCCCAGGAGCAGACAAAATTGCCCAAGAAGGGATGAATCAGCCCAGGTCAGAAATGGAGCAGGTCAAAACTCCTACACTGATCAGTAATGGGATCACTCCTGTGATGAGCCACTGAACTCTAGCCTGGGCAACATAGCAAGACCCCCATGTCTTGTGAAAAATAGTAATAATAAATTCAATTATTTTTATCACACTCTTTCCGTCTCAAAAGAGTCCCAGTTTGAACTACAAATTATGTGGTCACTCCAGTCATGACCAAAAATAATAAAAGGAAAAGCAGATTGGTTGTGGGTGAAAGGTAAATAAAGTAATATTTTGAGAGCATCTGAATTAAGTATTGTAGTTTTGCTGTAATTTTATGACTGAAGAAATTGAAGCTAAAGCTGCTAATTGGTTTACTCTAAGAATATTGAACTACCAGGGGAGACACTAATGTAAGCCTATCTTATTCCTAAGCTTTCTCTATCACCAACAGGTTAAAATATAATTTTTTATACAGAAATGAAGACCATTACTTGCCACAAAGCTACAATGTACCTAATTTGATTGAATTATAAAAGCTAGCATTCTAAGCAAGATTTAGGAGTTTGAAGGGAGAAGAGCAGGTAGCTGACCAGAGAATCCATAAGAACAATAAGGACTAACATACATCAAATATTACTCTGTGCCCTACTCACCACAAACATTATTTCGTTTTACCCTCACCACAATGTAGAGAGATAGGAACCATTATTAATCCCATTTCACTGATGACAAAAAATTGAGACCTAAATAGTTGAGTAGCCAGGAGATAACACTACTGTAATAGGAGAGCTTAGATTCCAATTCTTGTAGCCCTTCTGAAGAACTCAGACCTTAATTACTACTAAAATGCAACAAAACAGATGGGTCACAGCAGATCTGGTTTCTAAGGAGGAGAATACTCTTCTCTTCATTCTAAGTAGTTACAGTTTATATTTTGTTACCTTTACATAAAAGAAAATTTATAAAACAAAACATCTTGAGTTTATACACATGAAGCTCTTCAGTCAACTGGATTTCCACCATGTTGTTTCCAAACAGTGCTCTTCCCCAGTCTCACTGCATCACTCTGCCCCCATCTGGTGGTAGCATATATACACTCCAGAAAAGAAGAAACACTTTAAACCACATTTAGTGAGAAATTTATGAAATATCTGTCTTCTTCATCAGTAACTAGAACACCAAAGACTTCCCACATTGTAAAATGCCATTATTTGACATAAAGATTTTAAGAAATGAGGTCCATTAAAATAAATAAATGCAGTCTATTTCATGTTAAGGAAACCAAGTTTATCAATTTAAATTTTGCTACATACAAATAAAACATTATTTTTAAAAATAGACAGAGGGACTAAGAGAGCCAATTAGAAGTAGCTGTGGTCCATGGTACTCATGGAGAGGAACAAAACGGGAGAGTGATTACAGCACCTTTAACTGAAATATCCAGGTTCTCACATTGGGACTGATCAGGGAAACAACTCCACCTACAGAGAATGAAGAAAAGCAGGGTGGGATGACAGACCACCTAGGAATAACACAGAGCCAAGGGAACCCCCACCCCCAGCCAAGGAAAGTGGTGAGTTATTGTGCAACTCCAGGAAACCACACTTTTCCTACAGATCTTTGTAACCGTTAGATCAGGAGATCTCCTTGTGAGCCCATGCCACTAGGGACTTGGGTGCAACATACAGAACTGTGTGGAGTCTTGGCAGAGTAGCTTCTCAGGCAAACACAGAGATCCCGGAGCTTTGCGTACTCCAGCCCCAGGATCCCTGGGGATCCATGTCTGGAACTCAGGCAAGGTGGGAGGTCCACATATACCTTTTGGAAGTGGGTGGAATCCAGGGAGTTGAGTAGTGTCATTCTCCAGGTCCCACTTCCATGGCACCTCACAAGATAAGACCCACTGGCTTGGAATTCCAGCCAGACACCGGCAACAGGATAGAGGCTGCCTGAGACTGGATAGAGACCCTAAGGGGAGGGTTGGGTGCCATCTCTACTGTTTGATTTACTCAGCCATTCCAGCCTGTGGGCTTTGGCGAGTCTGAGTGGTTCAGATAAGGAAGGGTCCCCGCAGCAGCACAGCACAGTAGCTTTGCCAGATTGTGGCCAGACTCCTTCTTTAAGAGGGGCCTTGATGCATTCTCCTTCACTGAGTGGGACATCCCAGCCAGGCCCTCCAGCCACACCTACCCACACAGATTGTGGACTGAGCTCTGATCTCTCCCCGGGATGGAGTGCCTTGGGGAGGGGAGGGCTGCCACCTGGGTTAGTTGGATGACTCAGCCATTCCACCCTGTGGGCTTTGGAGAGTCCAAGTCAACAGGGGCAGAAATGGTTCCCCACCAAGACATAGCTGTTTTGTCAAGACATGGCCAGACTGCTTCTTTAAGTGTGACCCCAATCCACTCCTCCTCATGGGACAGATCCTCCCAGCTGAGGCCTCCCAGCCAGGGCCTCCAGCCACTCTCAGCAGACTTCTCAGTGGAAACCCTACAAGCTAGAAGAGATTGGGGGCCAATATTCAACATTTTTAAAGAAAAAAATTTCTAACACCAAATTTCATATTTCATTTCCTCATTATTTCCTTGTCTGAAAGGATCTTATTTCTCTTTCACTTAAGAAGTTTAATTTAAAATAAGATCCTTTACAGATAAGCAAATGCTGAGGAAATTTGTTACCACCTGACCTGCCTTACAAGCGATCCTGAAGGAAGCACAAAATATGGAAAGAAAAAACTGTTATCAGCCACTACAAAAACACGCTGAAGCACACAAACCAGTGACACTATGAAGCAACCATATAAACAAGTCTGCAAAATAACCAGCTACCATCGTGATGACAGAATCAAATCCACACATAACAATACTAACATTAAATGTAAAAACATTAAATGTAACAATACTAACATTAAATGTAAACAGTTAAAAGACACAGAATGGCAAGCTGGATAAAGAACCAAGACCCATCAGTATACTGTCTTCAAGAGATCCATCTCACATGCAAAGACACACATAGGCTGAAAATAAAGGGATGGAGGAAAATTTACCAAGCAAATAGAAAACAGAAAAAAGCAAGGGTTGCAATCCTAGTTTCTGACAAAACAGACTTTAAACCAACAAACATCAAAAAAGACAAAAAAGGTAATTACATAAAGGACATTAAGGTAAAGAGTTCAATTCAACAACAAAAAAGCAAACTATCCTAAATATATATGTGCCCAATACAGGAGCACCCAGATTCATAAAGCAAGCTCTTAAAGACCTTCAAATAGACTTAGACTTGCACACAATAATAGTGGGAGACTTTATCACCTCACTGACAATATTAGACAGATCATTGAGAGAGAAAATTATCAAAGATATTAAGTACCTGAACTAAACTCTGTATCAAGTGGACCATATAGATATCTACAGAATTCTCTACCCAAATTCAACAGAATATACATTATTCTCATCACCAGATGGCACTTACTCTAAAATTGATCACAAAATCGAAAGTAAAACACTCCCCAGCAAATGCAAAAGAACTGAAATCAAAACGAACAGTCTCTCAGACCACAGCACACTCAAATTCAAAATCCAGATTAAGAAATTCACCCAAAACCACACAACTATGTGGAAATTGAATAATGTGCTCCTGAATGACTCTTGGGTAAAAAATGAAATTAAGGCAGAAATCAAAAAGTTCTTTGAAACTAATGGGAACAAAAATACAATGTACCAGAATCTCTGGGACCCAGCTAAAGCAGTGTTAAGAGGGAAATTTGTAGCACTAAATGTTCACATCAAAAACCTAGAAAAACCTCAAGCTAACAACCTAACCTCACAACAACAAGAACTAGAGAACCAAGAGCAAACAAACCACAAAGCTAGAAGAAGACAAGAAATAACCAAGATCAGAGCTGAACTGAAGGAAACAGAGACACACAAAAAAAAAATGCTTCAAAAAATCAGTGAATCCAGAAGCTGGATTTTGAAAAAAATTAATAAAATAGACAGCTGGCTAGACTAATAAAGAAGAAAAGGGAGAAGATTCAAATAAACACAATCAGAAATAATAGGGATGTCATCACTGACCCCACAGAAATACAAACAACCATCAGCAAATACTATAAACACCTCTATGCAAATAAACTATATAATACTATAAACACCACTATGCAAAGAACATCTAGAGTAAAGGATAAATTTCTGGACACATACACCCTCCCGAGACTGAACTGGAAGAAAACGAATCCCTGAATAGACCAATAAAGGGTTCTGAAACTGAGGCAGTGATAAATAGCCTACCAAACAACAACAAAAAAAGCCCAGGACAAGATGGATTCACAGCTAAATTCAACCAGGATTATAAAGAAGAGCTGGTACCAATTCTACTGAAACTATTCCAAAAAAAGTGGAAAGGAAAGACTCCTCTCTAACTCATTCTGTGAGGCCAGCATCATCCTGATACCAAAACCTGGCAGAGATACAAGAAAAAAAGGAAAGCTTTAGGCCAATATCCTTGATGAATATTGATGCAAAAATCCTCAACAAAATACTGGTAAACCAAATTCAGCAGCACATTTAAAAGCTTATTCACCATGATCAAGTAGGCTTTTTCCCTAGGATGCAAGAATGATTCAGCATCTTCAAATTAATAAATGTAACTTATCCCATAAAGAGAACCAAAGACAAAAAACACACGATTATCTCAATAGATGCAGAAAATTCTTCGAAGAATTTCAACATCCCTCCATTTTAAAAACTCTCAATAAACTACATATTGAAGAAACATACCTCAAAATATTAAAAGGCATATATGACAAGCCCATGGCCAATATCATACTGAAAGGGCAAAAGCTGGAACTATTCCCTCTGAAAACTGGGACAAGATAAGTATGCCCTCTCTTACCACTTCTATTCAACACAGTATAGGGAGTTCTGGCCAGGGCAATTAGGCAAGAGTAAGAAATAAAGAGTATTCAAACAGGAAAAGAGAAAGTCAAATTGTCTCTATTTGCAGATTGCATGATCCTATATCTAGAAAGCCCCATCATCTCACCCCAAAAGCTTCTTAAGCTGATAAGCAACTTCAGCAAAGTCTCAGGATACAAAAATCAACATGCAAAAATTGCTAGCATTCCTATACACAAAAACAGATAAGCTGAGGGCTACAATCATGAACGAACTCCCATTCACAATTGCCTCCAAAATAATAAAATACTTAGGCATACAGCTCACAAGGGAAGTGAAGAACCACTTCAAAGGTAACTACAAACTGCTGCTCAAATAAATCAGAGATGACACAAACAAACGGAAAAACGTGCCATGCTCATGGATATGAAGGATCCATGTCATAAAAATGGCCATACTGCCCAAAGCAATTTACAGAGTCAATGCTATTCCTATTAAACTACCATTGATATTCTTCATAGAATGAGAAAAGAATATTTTAAAATTCATATGGAACCAAAAAAAAAGGAGCCCAAATAGCCAAGACAATCCTAAGCAAAAAGAACAAGCCTGGAGACATCACGCTACCTGATTTTAAAAGATACCACAAAGCTACAGTAACCAACACAACGTGGTACTGGCACAAGAACAAACACATAGACCAACAGAACAGAATAGAAAACCCAGAAATAAAACCACACACCTACAATCATCTGATCTTTGACAAACCTGACAAAAACAAGGAATGGGGAAAGGATTACCTATTTAACAAATCGCTCTGGGAGAACTGGCTAGCCATATGCAGAAAATTGAAACTGGACCCCTTCATAACACTGTATATAAAAATCAACTCAAGATGGATTAGAGAGTTAAATGTAAAACCCAAAACTATGAAAACTCTAGAAGAAAATCGAAGCAATACCATTCAGGACATAGATTTCATGACAAAGATGCCAAAAGCAATTTCAACAAGCAAAAATTGACAAACAGGATCTAATTAAACTAAAGAGATTCTGCACAGCAAAAGAAATTATCATCAGCATGAACAGACAACCTACAGAATGGGAGAAAATTTTTACAATCTATTCATCTGACAAAGGTCTAATATCTAGTATCTACAAGGAACTTAAACAAATTTACAAGAAAAAACAACCCCATTAAAAAGTGGGCAAATGACATGAACAGACACTTTTCAAAAAAAGACATATATGCGGCCAAAAGCATGTGAAAAAATGCCCAACATCACTGATCGTTAGAGAAATTCAAATCATAACTGCAATGAGATACCATCTCACACCAGTCAGAATGGCAATTATTAAAAAGTCAAAAAACGAAAGATGCTGGTGAGGTTGTGGAGAAAAAGAATGCTTTTAAACTGTTGGTGAGAGTGTAAATTAGTTCAACCATTGTGGAAGACAGTGTGTTGATTCCTCAAAGACCTACAGGCAGAAATACCATTTGACCCACCAATCCCATTACTAGATATATACCCAAATGAATATAAATCATTCTATTACAAAGATACATGCACATGTACATGCATTGCAGCACTATTTACAATAGCAAAGACATGGAATCAACCTAAATGCCCATCAATGATAGACTGTATAAAGAAATGTGGTATATATACACCATGGAATACTATGCAGCCCTAAAAATGAATGAAATCATGTTCTTTGCAGGGGCATAGATGGAGCTTGAAGCCATTATCCTTAGCAAACTAATGCAGGAACAGAAAACCAAATACTGCATATTCTCACTTATAAATGGAAGCTGAATGATAAGAACACATGGACACATGGTGGGTAAAAACACACATTCAAGTCTGTTGGATGGTGGGGGGTGGGAAGAGGGAGAGTATCAGAAAGAATAGCTAATGATACTGGATTTAATATCTAGGTAATGAGATGATCTATGCAACAAACCATCTTGGCACATGGTTACCTATGTAACAAACCTGCACACCCTGTACATGTACCCCTGAAGTTAAAATAAAAGTTGGAAATGAAAAATAAATTAATTAAAATTAAAATTAAATGAATGGGCTAAGTTGAATAACTGCAAAGATTATTTATAGCATTATGCCTCATTCTAATCATTGAGCACAGATTCCTTATGAAGACTCAAGAGTTAAGTCTGAAATTGAGCTGACCATTTTGATGCTAACATCGTACTTACAGAGAAAAAAGAAAGAACGAAAGGGAAAACAGAGAAACCATCTGGTAAAAAGAAAATGCCAAATTTCAAAAATATTCTATTTTATATGAATATTTGGGAAGGAGATGCCTCAGCTCTCTTATAATTAATCATCTGCAAATAGTTGAATGAACAACCTCTGGATAAACTAGGTAGAGCCAAGTACTATTAGCTTAGGGTTATCTCAGTTCACTGTCAGAACATAAGCAGATACATGATAGAATTCTGACATATAAAACTTCCTCCAAACTCAGAGGTGCCTTGTTACTGGGGTCAGAATAATAAGGTGCTTTGCGGTTACACGCGTGAGTTTTGGGGTCAGTGGCCTAACAAACAGCACAAAAGTCAAATTAGAGCTGGAGGTTTCTTTCAATGATGGAATGAACTATGAAAGCTTTGTAGATACACTGGAACAGGGGTCTCCTACCCCATGCCATGGACCAGTAGGCAGCAGGTGAGCAAAAGAAGCTTCATCTGTATTTACAGCTGCTCTCCATCACTCACCTTATTCCCTGAGCTCCACCTCCTGTCAGATCAGCAGTGGCATTAGATTCACACAGAAGTGTGAACCCTATTGTGAACTGCACATGCGAGGGATCTAGGCTGCGAGCTCCTCATGAGAATCTAGTGCCTTATGATCTGTCATTGTCTCCCATCACCCCCAGTAGGATCATCTAGTTGTAGGAGAATAAGCTCAGGGCTCCCACTGATTCTGCACTATGGTGAGTTGTATAATTATGTCGTTATATATTACAATGTAATAATAATAGAAATAAAGTGCACAATAAATGTAATGCACTTCAATCATCCCTCAGAACCCCTGTCCACGGAAAAATTGTCTTCCACGAAAGTGATCCCTGATGCCAAAAAGGTTGGGGACTGCTGCACCGCAGGATTAATTATGACACTATCTGAAAATAAAGCATAGAAATTGAATCAGATTGCAAGATTAGTGTAATAGACAATTGCAAAGAGTGCTGTTAATAAAAATATAGGCCCCTCTCACATCTACCCACCTCTGCCATTTTATATTATCTGCAAGTATTGAGAGTCTCCTCAAATACCATCTGCTCTCTTACTTTTGGTCTCCTATAATATGGCATCTTTTCTCTCACCTCCCAAGTTTTGCACACACTGTTCATTACTCCCAAAACACTGCTACTCTCAACTTCACTCACTAAGTGTAGTTCATGCTCCAGCTTCAACTTAGCTATCCTCTCTCACAAGCTTCCTTAATCACCAAAGGCAGAGCAAGGCGCTTTGGCTATGCGTGTCTCCTGCATTTGTACATTCCCTACCAGAGCATAAACATGCCTCATGGTAATGTTTTCTTTACCCAGGTTATCTTACACCAGGCTAAGGGCTTCTTGAAAGCAGATCATGCAATATATTCATTGAGTAATCAGAGAGCTCAGCATGGCATCTCATATAAAATAATACACATAATGCTTGATGTTTACTGAGCATCTACTATGTACCAAGCACTGCCTTGTGCACTTTATAAGCAGCAGGAGATTTAATCTTCCAACAGCCCCGTGAAGTTTTCACCCCCAAAGATACAGAGGGCTTTAGCAAGTGGCCCAAAGACCCAGAGGCAGCAAAGTGGCAGAGTCAGAATTCAGCAGAAACCATAGTCTGTCACTGCAGGGTACTGCCTATTCCACTCTGTGCAGTCATTCAGATATTCATCATCATCTACAAAGGATGATTGTTGGCTCTCTTCATGAGATAGAGAAACATCTGGGATAATAATCATCTTTAGTGATATCAGGAATTATTTAGAATGAAGTATGATGTAGCCTGAAAGATACAACTAGAATAATGTGAGCAAGGCTTTTGTTCTTTTAGTGGCCAAGCGAGGCTTTATTTGGGTGAAGGTGAAGTTAAAAAAGATGTGACTGCACGGCCAGATGCAGTGGCTCACTCCTGTAATCCCAGCACTTTGGGTAACTGAGGTGGGTGGATCACCTGAGGTTGGGAGTTCAAGAGCAGCCTGGCCAACATGGTGAAACCCTGTCTCTACTAAAAACACAAAAATTAGCTGGGCGTGCTGGCACACATTTGTGGTTCCAGCTACTCGGGAGGCTGAGGCAGGAGAATCCCCTGAACCCAGGAGGCAGAGGTCACAGTGAGTCAAGGTAGCACCACGCCACTCCAGCCTGGGGGACGAGAGCAAGACTCCTTCTCATTAAATAAATTTAAAAAAAGATGTGACTGCAGAAACACAGCTCCAAATCCGGAAGTGACATAAGGATCCAGTTTGGTGTCAAAACACGTATGAAATCCTGGAATCCCCTCTGCAGCATCTTATCAGAGTATATCTGGGGCCAGGGCCCTCACCATGACTCACAGAGGACCAGGATTTTTTTATAGTTTAATTTTCAGAAATCTTGATAGATATATCTTGCCTTGGTTGAGTTGAAATCTACTTTCACGTTGATCCTGTTTCTACCCTCTGCAAAGGTGAGTAGAACAAGCCATAACCATCTTCCACATAACTGCTCTCCCAATGTTTGAAGGTTGCTGTGATGATCACTTCTGCGTCTTCCCTCTGAGCTCAGCATCTTCAGTTGCTTCAATAGCTCCTCACTTGGCTTTGTTGAAATTCCCCTCATTACCCTTATTGCTGTCCTCTGGACATAGCTATTAAAAGTACTAAGGTGAAAGGTAGCACCTAACTCAACTGACTAGAGAGAAGCTGGGTCCTATAAATTTATCTGTTTCTTGATCCCTAGAGAGCAATCCTTTCAGTGCAGTAAGAGGGTCTAAGCACAGCTAGGATGAAAATAGTAATGGAGGAAAAAAGCCTACAACATTCTTATGGTTGATCATAGGGACATTACTCAAGCCTTCCTGCATTTGAGGATTGAGCTGACATCGGTCATAGCAAACTCATCTTATACAACTACCATTAGGGATTTAGAAATAATTAAATGTGTATCAATTGACACAAAAAATACTTATGACGTAACATTAAAAAGGAGTACAAAATTATAGATAATGAATGATAATGATCACATATCTGCGGGTTTCATGCAGAGAAAAAGATTTAAACTAAGGCTTAAAACCCAGATGATGGGTTGATAGGTGCAGCAAACCACCATGGCACATGTATACCTATGTAAAAAACCTGCACATTCTGCACATGTATCCCAGGACTTAAATAAAAAAAAAAAAAAAGCCTTGCGGAAGGATTTTAATGCCTTCTATTTTTTCACAATTTTCCAAGTTCTCTAGAGTGACAATGTGTTGCTTCCATATAACCTAAGAAACAAAACTTTAAAAATACTTAAATGTGACTGCCTGAATTCTAATTTGACAGGGTTGGTTATGAAACAAAAGTAAATAATTGTGTGTGTGTGTGTGTGTGTGTGTGTGTGTGTGCGTGTGTGAGATCGAGAGAGAGAGAGGGAGACAGAGATGGTAATTCAAACGGGTAAGATTCTTTACTAGAAAAATGAGGCTATTTAAACAATAGAAGACAATTCACATACACAGGGTCTTAAAAGTTAGTTGGGAAGACTATAAAAAGAGATCTACAATACTATTGAAATTCATCTTTATTTTCTTCTTCTTCTTCTTTTTGAGACGGAGTTTCGCCATTGTTGCCCAGGCTGGAGCGCAATGGTGCAATCTCGGCTCACCGCAACCTCCGCCTCCCGGGTTCAAGTGATTCTCCAGCCTCAGCTTCCCAAGTAGCTGGGATTACAGTCATGCACCACCATGCCCAGCTAATTTTGTATTTTGAGTAGAGATGGGGTTTCTCTATGTTGGTCAGACTGGTCTCAAGCTCCCAACCTCAGGTGATCCGCCTACCTCGGCCTCCCAAAGTGCTGGGATTACAAGTGTGAGCCACTACAGCCAGCTTCATCTCATGGACAATAAATGCTAGTAAAGAACATTGAGAAAGGAGAAATCATCTAAGCCTGGTGGAATCAGCAAAGGTGGATTGATCTAGCTTTTAAAGAACAGATAGGATGTGGTTGGAGAATAAGAAAGGAGAGGGGAATAAAAGCATAAAAGTGGAAATGTATGTGGTAGGTGATTTGTTTTTCTAAAACCACCAGAGCGAGCACAAAAGAACCAGCAAGTAGGCAAAGGTCAGGAGCAAAACTGCAAGTTTATTTTGGTAACCTAAGGTGTGGGGAAGAAG
>NW_012116599.1:2625810-2683910 GCF_000951035.1 Colobus angolensis palliatus | reverse complement strand
TAAATCTTGGTCTCTTCAGATTGACGTCACCTGGTGCATGCCCAGTTGGTCTGCACCTTCCTGGGTCGCCGGCTGCATTTTCGCGCGCGCGGGAAAAGTTGGGAGGGGGGGATGAAGAACCCGGAAGTGCACCATCTTGCCTCCGTTCGTCCAAACAGTAGGTTCAGGGGACAATGGGAAATCAGTTTGGTTGAGCAGTGAGTTTGGACAAAGAAAGGGAAATAGGATAGTATTAGGCAGAAAGGCTCGGGCTAGACCTGTTTATTCAAAGCTAAGTGTTTAAATGTTATCTATAGGGAATCAGACAACCTGTAGGGTTAGGGAACCACGAAAGGTTTTTAACCTCGTTTGGTGGGAGAGAGAATGAGGCAATCAGAGAGATATTTTGTAAAAGTTAATTTTGATGTATTCCACCCAATGAGGAAAATCAAGAAGATTATTGAAGGTTCTCAAAAACATTTACATGCATGGATGATAAGCATGTTTTAATGAAGGACATAGGCATGGAAACAAAGAAGTTAATGTGTGGCCGTGTGAAGCAGAATATGTGTGTCTAGAATACTCTGTTGGGGTGTGAAAAACAAGTTCAAGAAGAAACCAGTTTAACGACTCCATGGTTTACAGTGGAAATGCCTGTCAGTTGCTTGGGGCTGTGGAAACAGATTTAGAGATATAGCTCCCACTTCTAAGTCAGGATATGTGATATTTGGTTTTCTGTTTCTGTGTTAATTTGCTTAAGATAATGGCCTCCAGCTGCATCTGTGTTGCTGCAAAGGATATGATTTCATTCTTTTTTTTTATAGCTGCATGGTATTCCATGGTGTATATGTAACACATTTTCTTTATCCAATTTGCCATTGATGGGCACCTAGGTTGATTCCATGTCTTTGCTATAATAAACTGGATTTTAGATGGAAGTGCCCATCAGTCACTTGGGGCTGTGGAAACGGACATCAAGAAAGGTTGGAATTAGGGATGTTGCTTGGAAAGGCAATTATTGAAGCTGCCAAAATGATAGATTCAGAGAGCACTGGAGACGGCTTCATGTTCTGTCCATATTTAGAAAGGAAGAGAGACTAATGTTGTGAAGAAATGTGGCAGGGATCAGCTTCTGATAGGGGAAAATACCATAACCCAACCAAGTGGAGAAATTGCAAGTGTGAAATATGCTGAGAAAACAGTACTGGAGTTCCTGAGTTGAGCCATAATATATCACTGGTATTCTTCACAAAGACAGCTTTAATAAGGGGTGTGGCTCTCACCTCCACAGCAAGGAGGAATGGAAAATGGGTCAGGGAGGAAGGGAGAAAGCAGCTGACATCTCATCTGAGTCTTAAAGTGATAAAAGTTTTTCATGTCATTGAAGTAAAAGAATTACAGCAACGTCAAACCCAGTACATTTTAATTGGATCATCCTAATTGCTAACAAAAATTTTAAAAGCAAATTAAAAGCTGCATAGAAGAAGAATGATAAAGTTGGGTCACAAATCAAGAATCCTAGAGAGAGATGGAAAGGTCTCTTACCTTTCCTTTTAGATTGTTTGGTTATTTTTACTCACAGAATATACGAGTTGATTCAAGTAGTGTTCTGTGAAACACTGTACCCAAATAATTTTTCAATTCATTTTAAATAAAATAATTACTGATAAAATCCCAAACAACTTCTAAAGAAGCATATAGAAAAAATGCTTGAGTTTTTTTCTAATGTATGAACAGTATTAGCAAATGAGTCTCACAGTGCTGTCTGAGCTGCCCTTTCATTCAATAAATAATTGCAGAGTGTTTGCTGTGGATCAGCACTAGGGATATAACAACTGAGCAAACCAAAGCTCTTGTTCTAAGGAGGTTTGCACTCAAGGCTGGAGATAGGGACCGTGTTGAACAGGCAATAAACATGCAGCATGCCAGGTCATGCTCACTGCTATTAGGAAGACTGAAGTTAAGTGAGGGGGACAGAGAATGAAGGGGGCTATTTTTGTTTTTTTGTTTGTTTGTTTTTTGTTTGAGATGGAGTCTTGCTCTATCACCCAGGCTAGAGTGCAGTGGCATGATCCCGGCTCACTGCAACCTCCAACCCACCCCGAGTAGCTGGGACTACAGCCACGTGCCACCACATCTGGCCAATTTTTGTACTTTTAGTAGAGATGGGATTTCGCCATGTTGGTCAGGCTGGTATGAAACTCCTGACTTCAGGCGATCCACCTGCCTTGGCCTCCCAAAGTGCTGGGATTACAGGCATGAGCCACCACACCCAGCCTGAAGGGGGCTGTTTTTATACATAGGGAAGACAGAGAAAGCCTCCTGTGATATTTGAATACAGAGATGAAAGTGAGGATGTGGGCAAACATGCAAAACACTCCAGGCAGAAGGCATGGCAGATGCAAAGGCCCTGAGGTGACAAGCAAAGAGGCCAGTGTAGTGGGAGTACATTGTGTCGGGGAGCGGGGAAAGATGGGGAGAAGGAGAGGCAGAGAATGAGCTGAGTGTTCGTTGGGAGATGAAAGATCACAGGGAAGATGGCAGGGCCTTTTGCTCCAGCTCTCACGGAGATAGGCATCCATCCCCTAAAGTATTTTGAGCCAAGGAGTGTCTGCCTTAGCTTTAAAAGGATCACCTCAGCTGCTATATGAAGAATGTACTATAAGTAAAGGAGGCACAAGGGTGGAACCAAGAACATCTGCTAGGAGGCCACTGCTCAGATCTGGAAAAGGCTGGTGGTGCCCTGGGCAGGGTTAGAGTGTTGGTGGTACTAAGAAGTAGTTGGATTTCAGCTACCTTTGGAAGATAAAACCAATAATATTAGCTAATTACCTGGACTTTTTTTACTTCTAATTTTTATTTTAAATTCAGTGGGTATGTGTGCATGTTTGTTACAAGGGTGTATTGCATTATGCTGAGGTTTGGGCTTCTATTGATCCTGTCACCCAGAAAGTACCCAACAGAAAATGTTTCAGCCCTTGCTCCCCTCCCTCCCTTCCTCCTTTTGGAGTCCCTAGTGTCTAACATTCCCATCTTTATGTCCGGGCATACTTAAGATTTAGCTTTCACTTGTAAGTGAGAACATGTGATATTTGGTTTTCTGTTTTTGTATTAATTTGCTTAAGATAATAGCCTCCAGCTGCATCTGTGTTGCTGGAAAGGACATGATTTCATTCCTTTTTATAGCTGCATGGTTTTCCATGGTGTATATGTAACACATTTTCTTTATCCAATTTGCCATTGATGGGCACCTAGGTTGATTCCATGTCTTTGCTGTAATAAACTAGATTTTACATGCAAAACTAAAAGAACAGTTAAGCATGTCTTCAACTTTTTGAAAATGGGGTTGTCACTTACTTGAATTTGGAAGATTATAGTGTAACAGATTTCAGAAGGAGGGGTATACTAGTTTCCTGTGACTGTTGTAACAAATTGCCACAAACCACATGACTTTAAAACATCAGAAATGTATACTCTCACAGATTTGGAGGTCAAAAGTCTTAAATGAAGGTATTGGCAGGGCCATACTCCTTTCAAAGATCCTAGAGGAGCTTCTTCCAGCCTCTGGTGGCTCCTGGTGTTCCTTGGCTTATGGCAGCATAACTCCAATACCTACTTTCATCTTTACATGGTCTTTTCCTTTCTGTCTCTCTGTTTTCAGAGATTTTCTTATATAAATGCTTGTCACTGGTTTAGGACCCACCCTAATCCAGGATGATCTCATCTTAAAATCTTTGCTATAATTATATATTTAAAAGTCCTTATTCCAAATAAGGCCACATTCTGAGGTTCCAGGTGAACATAACATTTAGAAGGACACCATTAAACTCCTACAGGTGGGAAACAGTTCTACTTTGACACACGATATTTAAGATACTTCTTGTATATCCTAGTAAACAAGTCAAATATGCCATTGAATTTATGTTTCAAGTTCAAGAGAAATCTGCAATGGAAATAATAATTTGGATGTTACCAGTGTGCTGTTACATTTCTAACACAACAAAATTTTTACCAAAATATCTGAAACATGACTTAGACTGAAAAACAAGTCACAAACCCATTTTCTTAATATCCCAACATAAAAATATTTTTCTCAAAAGGACCTGAAAAATAGAAACAAAGCAAATTTATAATAAATATGATCATAATATTTGAAAGCCTCTGTCTTGAGGATAGCATTTTATGAAAGTAGAATCTTTGTGTCTTTGCTTGGAGACATTAAATTAGGAAAAGAACATTGCAAAATCAGGAATGTCCATACTCTTGTGCCAAGAATTGCATATTACATAGCATAATAAATTCTCTAAGATTCCATGGTTATAAAGTTGTGTTCTAGATTCATATTGCTAGCATTTCATCTCCTGTCACTGATATCTTAAGGGAAGCAAATTAAAGCTGAGAGAGAATCTCAAATCTTAGCCCTACAGGCACAAAAATTGTCCTACGAGGAATATGTAGGAAGTTGAAAAGCAACATTATTTTACTTCAATAGGAATACAGTCAGAAAGTAACAGAGGAAAATCTCTTTTATATAAGCAGAAGTAAAATAAGCAAAATTATTATCAACTTGAAGTTCAACCTCCTGAATTTTGCAAAAGGTGAAAGTTTTATAATCTTATGCAACAAAACTTTAAAAAAACATAATTCTATGCTGTTATATAAAGCTTAGAACAGCTCCATTTGACCTAACACAGAAATAACTAGTAAACACTTTTCGACCAGTTTTTTTGAGTGTTTTGATTAATCAGTCTGGTTTCCATATTGTTATTGTGGAAATCACCCATGGGATTACATTTTCAAAGTATCTGGATATTATAAAGTCAGACAACACTAAATCTTGTGCTTAGCATAATACGACTTTCTTTAGCAATACTATAAATCCTTTACAATATTATAGCTGCTCAAGAGCACCACTATGATCATCAGTCATTGTCGTTAATAAAATATGGAAACAGTCATTTATAATTCAGAGGCCAACCCAGTAAAGCTTTCTTCTTATTGTGTAACATACATATCATGATCTCAGAATGAATCCTCTCCATTAAAGGGTTTTTTCCTGGAGAAAGGGATTTGGAAAGAAGATAGCTGACTGCTTTCCGTGTTTCTTTAGCCTCATTCTGGCTCCAACCCACCCACTTCTGCTGGGGCCAAAAAATGTATATGGGTCAAAGGGGAGCAGCTGTACAGCTATTGTAGGTTTCCTTTCTCTGTGGATTAGGAGGGATCCTGATGGCAGAAATAAAAGAGGTCCCAAGGATCGGACTGCCATGGTACTAAAAGAACTTGGCCCCACAAGATCCTGGCGCTCTGCAGAGAGGTTGGACATTCGCATTATAAGGGTGCCAGGTCTTCCTATCTCTTTGACAATTGATCTTAACCTCTACTTCCAGTACAGGGAGAGGAAAGGAGAGGAGACTAGGGAACAGAGAAAACAGGATTCCTTTTGCTGTCTCTACAGGAACAGCCTCACTGCTACATTAGAGGCACCTCTCTTCTAACACCAGTTACATTGAGTCTCGTTGGTTAGAAGTGAGCCTATGTTACCAAATAACAGTCATACATGGGTTTGGCACCCATCAAGAAGAACAAATAGAATACCTGAACTTGTCCCTGATGAAATAGACTTTCTGGAAGAGACAGAAAATAATTTGAATAACAACATAATAGGAGTACTTGAGGCAAATTAAAATAAGAACAAAAAGATTTCCTGGATTAGCCAAATAAAACACTTGATATTAGATTTTTTAAAATCAGTAAATAAATTGAAAGAGATGGCTACTATTAAGACTTATACTTTTTGTTTTAAAAATGAAGTGGAAGAGTAATACAGAGATAAAAATTGTTAAAGAAAATATAAGAGACCAGAAGGAGAGATCCAAAAGACATATTATATCAATGACATTCATCTCAGAAGGACAAAAAGAAGCAGGTTACATGCTGATTAAACTAATACTAGAAGTACGTTCTCTCATGTAGAGGAAGATTGACAATTCCAAATATTTTTTATGAAAAGGTAGATATATCTTTAGTATGCATATTTTTATGCCTACTAAAATCAAAACTTAAGAAGTTCAAAAAGAAAAGAAAACCTTGGCAGCTTCTAGACAGAAACAACGAAAGTATTTGCCAACAAAGAGACTAGTATCAGAATTCTCATCTACAACATTTAGAACCTAATTGATGGTAAAATAGCATCTACAGATCATTGACAAAAAATGACTACAAAATTAATAGATTATTTGTCTAACATGACAAAAAGATACCAAAGATTGAGGGAATACAGAATCCAAATACTCAATTTGAGTACAATTCTTGAAAAAGCATTCTAACAAGCGGTAAATTAACCAAAATAGAGAGATCATGACAGAAAAGATAAGAGGAAGAGAAATTGTACTAATCAATGAATCTCTATAAACAAGAAGGTAATAGATGAGAGACAGAAAGAAATGCAGAGAAAGAGGGAGAAGAAGGATGGGAAGGAGGAAGGAAGGGATGGAGGAAGGAAAGAAGGAAGGAAGGAAGGAAGGAAGGGAGGAAGGAAGATAAACTGTCTTGGAAATTGTAATATAAATGTTAACACTAGCAGTAGTTATGTGGTAACAAACTTGAAAGGCTGGAGGAAATGGTTCATTTCCAATGAAACCAAATAAATGAAAATGTCATTATATATCTGTGCTCAGGTACCTGATGAAACTGAGGATATCGTCTTTTACTCACTGCTGACAGTGCTTCCACTATAGGAGCAGCATCTACCAGGAAGCCACATGCTATTATCCCCTCTTACTGGTAAGGAGAATTCTGCATACATGAGTACAAAGTATTAGCAGCTCTGGGCTTGAGGAAACACCCCCTGACTCCCACAGAGATTAGCCTCCAGGCAAAGCTTCCTTGGTTTTTGATTGTTAAAACACTGTATGCTTTTGAGTCAGGGACAGAAGGACAGAATGTCTTCATACCTTTCTGCAGGCGAATCACTTTGTCTCTGGTCGCCATAATTTCTTTGTGTGGTTTCATTGGTCTTGAAATTATTGAATAATCCACCTAAGATCCTGCCAATAGAGTGGCTAGTAATCTCATTTTTTTGAAACGATTGTGGATTTTCCTCATATTGTTGTATTATATAGAGAAGGTGAGAGCTGTGCCAGGGATTTCTAGGGAAGCACTGTTTTATACTGTTTAATGCCACAGAAAAAAGCACTACATTAGTAGCTCAAAACATAGAAAGTCATCTAAATGTTTATAAGCATTCCTACTACAAAATGGTATTTCATCCATTGGCTTAACAGAACAGAACAACCTATAATTGTCATAGAAAAGCCCAACAAGTTTTGCTCTAAACTTTCTTTGTAAGTAAAATGGTAAACTATCTCATTTATGAGTAAAATGGTCTTGTGATATATTTGACCAAGAAGTAAATTGTAAGGACCTGTATCCTGAATCCACAGTAATGAAAACAACGACACAATTTCTTTACTTTCAGCACACATGAAATTACCCGGGATTTAGGCATAGCTTTCAAGTTTTAAAACAGGAGTTCTGCAATGGAAACCAGCATTCCAGGGCTAGTTCTGAACACACATAACTATTTATGTGGGGCCTGGTACAGCCTGCTTCCATAGAGGTCATCATGCACTGCACACAGACCACGGATATAGTCCCTAAAACTTCCAGGCAACTGCAAATTCCAGATAGGGTTGCTCAGATAACTCTCTTCTGAGCAATTTTATCTGGAATTCCTTACCTGGGTATTGACTTATATGGCCTGAATGTTGCCCATGTCTGCTTCCCCGAAGAAAATACAATTAAAATAAAATTTGACAATCATAGTACCTCTAATTTTAGTTCTAGGTTGACCTCTAAGGAGGCTATGGCCAATGTTCTTCCACTCCAAAATTCCTAAAGTCGAGACATTGACACTATAGATTCCATCACTAGGTTGGAGAAAATGTACTAGGGCACTAGTTCTGGCTATCAGAAGGAAGTCTGTGTCCCCTCCTGATAGTGACCTCAAAAATTCTCTGTGGTGCATAAAAAGCAAAGCCAGGAAGAGCCAACTTCTAGTGAGGATTGTCTAGTATTGTATTCACCAAATTTGAAAGAAAATATGTCATGTGAAAGTTCAAAGTTTGGTTCTTTGTGTTCAGTCCTCCAAGGTCAGATGCCATACAGCTGCAACTGACCATAGTACGTTTAATTTATAAAAAGAATGCATTTTAGCCCATTTGTATTATTTACAGCATATGCACCTTATCTGATATAGAATTAAAAAAACAAATTTGTGTCCTGCTGTTGAAATAGACAAAATAGATTTTATCTTTTTCTATAATGTAATTTAAAGCATATTAAGCTTGACCTAGCTAAATGATTTTTTAAATGTTGTTGTATTGAATCACCAAAAATGAGTGAATCATTTTGCTTGAGTGAACACTGCTCTAATTTTTGAGGGAGGGTTTTCTTCTCTCTGTACTGTATTATCATAAAGATAGACTTTTTCAAGATAAATAGGGTTTCATAAGGTTTCCTTCAATAAGAAAAAAAGCCTTTCAAAACACCTTTGGAAAATAATGTCACAGAGATTAAACCATGTGTTTCAAGAAAAGAAATCTTTACTAATTCCTTGAACAAGGAGAAAATAGAGATTTAAAAAAAAAATCTCAAAACTACCTTATGAATCTATACTGAGAATTAGGACTAGATACTGGCCAGGTGCATTCTTCAGCACGGTTGGTGTTTCCACACCTGGTTTTGAGAGGACAACCATTCCAGATTAACTCTGTCCTTTCTCTTGTCACCTAAGGGAGATATACCCTAGACAAATAGAAGATTCCAAAGTTCCATTCTTGGTCGGTGTAGATCGGTTGATGGCCATGGTAGGCTTCTGCATCTCTGGGGAGGCATGCCATGACACAATGAGCACTAAAGCCACGGAATTCTGGATGGGAATCCTCAGCCTCCTGGGGTCAGGTCACAATGTTTAGGTTACAACCAAGAACGTCCAGACCGACTCCCCAGTGTGCTTTTAGAAGGAATAATTACCATCAAAATTCTCACTTTGCAAATTAACACAGGAACAGAAAATCAAATGTGGCATATGTTCTCACTTACAAGAGGGAGCTAAGCATTGAGCACACGTGGATATAAAGATGGGAACAATAGACACTGGGGACTACTAGAGTGGGGGAAGAGGGAGCAGGGGAAGGGCTAAAAAACTACCTACTGAGTTCTATACTCATTACTTGGGTGACAGAATCATTCATACTTCAAACTTCGGCATCACACAGTATACCCAGGAATCAAACCTGTACATGTACCCACAAATTTAAAATAAAAGTTGAAATTATGAAAGAAGTTCTGCTGTTGTTTTAACTTAAAAAAATTAGAACATTTAAATCTGCTCATTGCAGAAGATTCGAAAGATACTTAAAAGCACAAAGAAGAAAATGTATATGACTTAAAATCTTATTTTCCAGAGATATTGGTGGTACACACCTCTAGGATTTTTATGCAAGTGTCTATAGTTCTATAAACCAATTTGTGCTCACACTGCAAATACTATCCTGTAGCCTTGTTCTTCTCATTCACCAACAAATCTTAAACACTTTTCCATATCATTAGTTTTTCAACAGCACACCATTTCTAGGTCTTACAGAGAGCAATTTTTGACTATGCCACCTTTTGTGTAAGCAGCTCTCTATTTTGCTATTATAAATAATACTAAAATGAACATCCTCATAGACACATTTCACAGCATACTCATTATAATGCTTTGTCTGTGATTTGGCAAAACCATTTCCTCTTCAGCTCCTTTATATGGTCCTCTCATCTTACATTCCTAAGTTTCTTTGATGTTCATGGCATCATATCTTACTGGATGTTACTAAGGATTCTTTATTGTAAGCAGATGGAGTACATTATAGTAACTTATGCCAAGAAGTGAATTTATTGGTAGCTTATAGAATGTCCAGGAAGGCTGGAGAGCTCACTGGAGGCACAGCTCTGTCCCAGTGAACTTCCTGCTGTTTCCACACACAATTGCACACAGAATCTGCAGCTTCTACCCCCAGCCTCCCTGGCAATGGAATTTTTTTTTTTTTTTTTTTTTTGAGACAAAGTCACACTCTGTTGCCAGGCTGGAGTGCGGTGGCACGATCTCGGCTCACTGCAATCTCTACCTCCCAGGTTCAAGTGATCCTCCTGCCTCAGATTCCCAAGTAGCTGGGACTCCAGGCATGTGCCACCACACCCAGCTAATTTTTGTATTTTTAGTAGAGACAGGGTTTCACCGTGTTGGCCAGGATGGTCTCAATCTCTTGACCTCGTGATCTGCCCACCTCAGCCTCCCAGAGTGCTGGGATTACAGGCATAAGCCACTGCGCCTGGCCCCTCGACTGGATTCTAAACATTGGTACTGTCACCATTGCTGTCACTAGAAACTAGAAGGAGCTGCTATCATCACCATTTCTAGAGATCTCATCTCAGCCACCATCTTTGTAGTCATCCTTTTGATCTTGTTGTTATCACTATCTGCATCACCTCTGAAGTCTTAACTTCAAGCATTCCCCTCTGTGACCACTGTTTCCTGACCTCAGCTGCTCTAGCACAACCACTTGAGCAGTTCTTTAGCCACTATAGCACTTTGACTTACTCATTCTATCACCATGTCATGTATCAGCTACCTGTTACTGCATAAAAAATTACTCCAAAACATAATGGCTTAAAATACAGAACATTTTTAGTATGTGTGGTTCCTGTAGGTAAAGAATCTGGGCATGACTAAAATGGGTCCTCCAGCTTCGGGTCCTTTTCAAGGCTTCAATGACGATGCTGGCCATAGCTGTGGTTTTATCTAAAGGCTTGATGGAAGAAGAATCTGCTTTTTGTTGTTGACAAGATTCTGTTCCTTACAGTTTGCTGAACTGAGTACTTCAGTTTTTCACTGGCTGCTGTTCAGAGGCTCCTCTCAGTTCCTGGATCTCCCATTGCACAGTTCACAATGTGGGTGCTTCCTTATCAGAGCCAGCAAATGAGATGAGTGGGTGCTACCAAGAAAGAAGTCAGTCTTTTGTAACATCCTCAAAAATGGCATCCAATTATATTTAGCATATTTTATTCACTACAGACAAGTCACTAGGTCCAGCCCACATACAAGGTGAGAGAATTGCTTGAATGTGAATACCCACAAGTGAGGATAATTAGGAACCATGTTAAAAGCTGCTTACTACCTACTATCATCAGCCCGTACAAAGAATGTACAATCATTCTTTCATTCATTCAACTAACATTTTGAGAACCTAGTTGGTGTCAGGCACTGGTCTAAAACTTGGCAGTGAAGTAAGCAAAGTCAATGGCTCTGATATTGTTTACATGATTATAAACACGGTTTACGTGACTATAAAGGCTTTTGTTTTATTTCCCAAGGACAAGGATAGTTCTCTTGCCCCACTGTATTCTGTACAACACAGCCTCATGTCGTAGAGGATCGGTATTTATTATATTGCACTGAATTGTTAGATATATGTTTTTAAAATATAGAAATATATCTCTGAGAATTGGTAATGTCTTACAAATATGGATTATGTGACTTTTTTTCTTATTGGTATATAAAATAAACAGTACATCTTAGATTTAATGAAATGCTATAATAATGTAGAGTTACTCAGCATTTTATAAGTTCTGGCATCCCAAATATTGACAGAGTGAGTAAGTATTACTCTTGGGCTAAGGGGCAGGAAAGTGGGCATATGAATCCTCTCTTGACATGATCAGTGGTGCTCTCTGCACCTGAATGTAGACATAAAGTCTCCTGGCTCCTCCAACTTTCTTCTGGGAAACAACACATTCATGTGAGTCCAGCCCTCGATCTATGATCCTTGCATGTTTTTTAACTTTATTGTGACTTATGCGGCAACTACTTCACAGAGTTATACTTATTTAACATTTGTAAACTAAAAATAAAACCCTAGCTCCCCCCACCTCCACCCCCAACGAATGGAACAAACCCCTTCTTGGCTAAGGGCACTCCAGAGAAACCTTACAACCCTGAGTTTCCAGACAAAACAGGTGGGAGGTCAGACACACCTCGTTATCCCCCCTCCCTTTATAGTGTTCAATCTTTTGGCTTCCCTGGGCCACATGGGAAGAAGAACTGTCTTGGACTACACATAAAATATGTTAACACTAACAAAAGTTGATGAGATAAATAATAATAATAACAATAAAAACCACATCCCAAAAAAAAACTCGTAATGTTCTAAGAAAGTTTACAAATTTGTGTTGGACCACGTTCAGTGCTGTCCTGGGCAGCACGTGGCCTGTGGGCTGCAGGTTGGACAAGTTTTTAAACACATCTGACCAGTGTTAATGTTAAAATAGAGATCATAAGACTGACAGAACAGACTCCTTGTGGCAACAAGACACCAAATTATAAACAGGACCTAAATCCATACCAGGTAAAGGATAAGCCACACAGCCCTACAGTTAAAGAATAAACTATATTCTAAGTGCCACAAGGATTTTCTTTTTCTCTAGCAGCTAAACAAACACTGGCCTCAAGATAAGCAATATTAAAATAATTATAGCCCACCACCAGACACATTAACTAGCCCTCTGTTTCACAAGCCATAACTGGAGCTTTGACTGGACTAGGGACGGATTTCAGTAACTTTCTACTGATAAGAAGATGGCTGACCATCGACCCGTCCTAGCCGGTTTACAAAGGCTGTGCACTGAGTGCTTTTGTGTCTCGAAAAAACTTTTTGACTTACAATGCCTAATTGTAATACATGTAAATATTAAGTGTCCACCCCAAAGTGAACATGGGTCATATGTAACACGCAAGTTTGTTAAATAGGCATACATCAGGACCACCCTCATGAATATTCATGGCCTTCCTGTGACCTCTTGAATATGTACATTTAGTCAACCTGGTCAGCATAAAGCTCCTATTCCAGCCTCTCCTCCTTTGAAATGCCTTTCTGTTGTCTTTGCGGGAGGCTGTGTTTCCTAGCCTGTGGGATGATCACCTTGCAAGCTGTAACCCTTTTAAGAAATAAAGTGTCCTTTTTTAAATTTATAGATCTTTTGATTCTTAAGGTAACACATTAAATGAAATAAACTATGCAAAGTACTTAGAGCAGTGCCTGACAGAGAGGAAACTGTCAACAATGATTTTTCCAACTCTGTTGTTTTCTGGAGCAGATAAAGTTCTGCCCTCACCTTTTCCACCTCCCCTTTTGAAAACAGAAGATACAATAAAAGGAATCATCTCTTCTGTACCATGTAGTAGGAAGGCTGGGCTTCAAATTCAGAGAAACTGAATCCAAATCCTAGTAGTGCAGGATTTCTTGTCCTCAGCAATATTGATTTTTGAGGCCAGATAATTCTATGTTGTCAGGGTCTGTCTTGCCATGGCAGGATTTTTAGCAGCATGCCTGACCTCTACCCACTAGATGCCAGTAACTCATGCCTTACATGTTGTGAAAATCAAACATGTCTCCAGACATTGCCAAATGTTTGCAAATTTGTCCCCCACCCCACACTGTCAACCACTGTTTTACTATATGCCAGCTGGCCACCTTGGGCATTTCCTCTGTGTTTAAAATGAGAATAGCAATGCTACATTCAACAGTTCTGGGGATGAGCTGCTGTATAGGGAAATCAATTTCTGGGCTCGAAGACCACTATTAACCTAATGAGGATTGTGTTTCCCATGTTCTGATTACAGGTGTAGTTTTAATGTGTACTTCTGAAGGTCAGTTAGTGCTGCCATAGAGATGAAATGAAGCATGGCTAAAAAGAATTATCGCATGGCAAACAGCTGGGAACAAGCTGTCATTAACAGACTGTTAGGTTTTCAAGCAGATATCAAAGCAAACACCTTCCTAAGGCCAGGCTCAGAGTCACACCAGCACAGCATCATGTTGAGGGCAGATCATAAAATCTGCAAGCCCTAAATATGCCACCTCCAGTTTACAAATTGGTGGTGTTGAAGAAAAATTATAGAATGATAATCTCAGATGTATTTGTCTCTTTCTGTGCTTTTTTTTTTTTTTTCTTTTTTGATGGAGTCTTGCTCTGTCACCCATGCTGAAGTGCAGTGGCGTGATCTTGGCTCACGGCAAGCTCTACCTCCTGGGTTCACACCATTCTCCTGCCTCAGCCTCTTGAGTAGCCGGGACTACAGGCGCCCGCCACCAGGCCTGGCTAGTTTTTTTGTATTTTTAGTAGAGACAGGTTTTCACTATGTTAGCCAGGATTGTCTCGATCTCCTGACCTCATGATCCATCCCCCTCGGCCTCCCAAAGTGCTGGGATTACAGGCATGAGCCACCACACCCGGCTGCATTTTTTTTTACCATACAAAAAGATGGGCATAGAACTGATTGGAGCAAAATGTTAGCCATTAGCCTTCTCCCACTTCCCCTTGCAGTACTCCTCTCCCCACTACGATGCCTCAGCTCTGTCCCTGCTCACCCTGAACCACAGTCCTCTTTCCCTGCATGCCTGGCCACAGCGTCTCCTTGTGATAATTCGATTACCTCAACTTCCTACCTCAAAAGGATCTGATCAGAGCTCAGTGAGTTGCAACCCTTATTCTCCAAGCAGTACATTGCTTTTAAAAGCACAACTTATTTAACCAACAAGAAAGAGATAGTCATATATCATTTGTTCCAGAGTGGAAAGGGAAATAACTAAAAATCAAAAGGCCTAATTTTACCAATACTTCCTTATGATTTTCATGTGTGAAATGTTGAAGAAGCAGAGACACTCTGCAAATGTGCTTCTAGCTAGTTATCTCAGAGGGAGACTTGTACTTCCTCCTGAAAGTATTAGTCCATCGCCTGAGCTAAGATTAACTTTATCTCTAAAATTTCACACACATCATATGCAGATTCATTTTTAAATAATATTTCTTTTATTAAAAACCTGTTAATTTCATAAGATAATAAAGGAGTAACTCACCAGATCAGTCTTACAAGAAATTAGGGTGGAAGAAGACAGATAGTTGCCTACCATATGGTATGAAATGAGGAGGAGCAGAAGGATGGCTTCTCATCCCAAATGAAAATATTCTTCCTTCTCACACATCCATCAGAGACTTGAATTTCCCCCATTAAAATGCATTGTCCTAACAAAGGCAATAACATGTTTTATCCATTCTACAATACTTTTTATAATTTCTCATTTCTAAAATCTAAATTTTTTTTTTTTTTTTTTTTTTTTTTTGAGACAGAGTCTCGCTCTGTTGCCTGGGCTGGAGTGCAGTGGCCGGATCTCAGCTCACTGCAAGCTCCGCCTCCCAGGTTTACGCCATTCTCCTGCCTCAGCCTCCCGAGTAGCTGGGACTACAGGCACCCGCCACCTCGCCCAGCTAGTTTTTTTTTGTATTTTTAGTAGAGACCAGGTTTCACCGTGTTAGCCAGGATGGTCTCCATCTCCTGACCTCGTGATCCGCCCATCTCGGCCTCCCAAAGTGCTGGGATTACAAGCTTGAGCGACTGCGCCCGGCCTAAAATCTAAATGTATTTTGCAATCAATGTTGATGTCTACATTCAGTATAGTAGTATTCCACCACCCTCTACCACCAACAAAAAGCTGTAAAATCAGTGACATATCTTATAATTAATGGCATGTTAATATCAAGGAGATGTGAAATTTAAAGCTGCTTGGAAATTAGTTTAACAGAGAGCATAAGGTCAAATCATACCTTCAAGGCAGGTCACAGGGACAGGAGCTGGGGAAGGGATGAATGATGTTTGGATCATTGTGGGGAAGATAGCAGAGCCACATCACAATTTACCTGATGCCACAGCAAAATATTATTCTGAAAATTTCTTGAAGTCTATGTCTCTCATTGTCATACAGATGAAGTTTGGCCTTTTGGCCCATTTTATTGACATGATGTATAACAGCTAAATACTATGAGATTTGTTTTCCAATGTGTGAGATATGAATGCGAATCCGGGAAGGGGAGGGGAGAGGAGGGGAGGGGAGGGCAGGGCAGGGCAGGGCAGGGCAGGGAAGGGAAGGGAAGGGGGAAAAGAGAAAGCAACGAAAAAGAAAGAGGGCGGAGACTTGACTGACATTACCCCGAGTATCTGTAAAACTGGTGGTAAAACCAGCTACTTCCCGATGTGGGACTGTCTTTCTTGAACCTTATGTCCCAACTTCCAATAATTCTGTTACTCTTAGGTGGATTGGTAATGCAGTTTTCTCAACCTTTTGGAGTCTGGGGCCTCTATAGAGTTCCCTTTACCTCTGTTGCCAAGACTTGAGCTCAGATTGCGTTTCTAACCTGGGGTCCATGGAGGAGTTTCCAGAAGGCTTATGAACTAGAGAACACTCATTCGTAATGTTCCTTTGATTTTCTTTCTATTGCTCTGGAAACTATTTTCGTAAGTAAGAGAGTTGAATGCTACTTTTTGCAATTATATTACTGTTTTCTATCAAAGAAGCGCAATGTAAGACATGATGCTGTATAGTGAAGAAATGTGTAGCTGCCATTATTTTCATGTAACACTATTCATCAGTGTAGGAATTTTAAAAGACTCATCATTTTAATTATGGCATGAGTCTTTGTTTGCCTTGATCATTTTAGGCTGGAAAATGTCAAAGAAAAGGGAATACTACAAAGTTATGCATAATAACGTTTTACTTCCATTCTGAAATGTTGTGAGTGTATCCTCTTTCTGGAAGGTCTCTTACCTTTCCACAAGGTATAGAACCAGCAAAGCCAAAGGAATGTTACATGTTACCCAACCTGAAAATGCATCCAATAGTGTGGCTTCTTCTCAGGGGCAGATTAAATTGCAAAAGGCTGGAACTTCAGCAAAATTTGGATATGTCCCAATATAAATGCTTTGTATTTTCAGGATGGGAGAAGGGCCCAACTGTTCTGTCTGTGCAGCTATTCTGGGAGTTTGGAGAGGACAAACTCTCTAATGAAGGAGGAGAGCCTGTACAGGCTAAAGTCAAAGGGATAAAGTGCCAGAAACCCCAAAGGATTCTGAAGGTCCTTCAGTTCAGGCTTCCATAAATGTGAAATAAAGATTGATAATCCTTTCCCAGCTAACATAAATTCAAGAAGAAAGCTTTCCAGATATAATCTCATAGACTTCTAGACAAAGGAATCCCTTTTCTTATTTATTCAAATGTTTACTTAGTATTTACCATGTGCTGGGTACCATTCTAGGTACTGGGGGTATAGCACTGAACAAAATAGGATTCCTGCTTTATGAACTTGTATTCTACTATGTGATGAAGAATCCTTGAAATGTTATTGTTCCCTTCCTTAATCTCTCTTGACAAAGCAAGCTATGGGGCTCCAGTTATCTTTGCTACTAAAGATTTTCATGAATCAGAATTTTCAGGACATGTTGCCAAAAGAAACAAAGTTGAGACTGATGGCATGTCAAAGATAACGCATCAAAGGTTACTTTATAATTTTATCTCCTTATCAACAAAATGATAATAGCCATCTATTTATTTCTGAACAAGATTAACATTTATATTTCTGAATAGACAATTTGGATTAGTTTCCCTCTTTTTCATGAACTAGACATTAATTTGTACAAAGAAAGAAATATATTATGGTACAGATGTTTTAAATATTCTATGTGAAGACAATCAAGTTTCAATCCAATGAAATAAACTTTATGCAAAACAGTATGTGCGTATACATATTTGCATTTTCCTAAGGACGGAACCCATAGATTCCATTACAACCTTAAATGCATTTGTGACTCCAAAGGGGAATGAGGGAAGATTGTTAAGAAACTGTGCCCTGGAATCCCCCTATCTTGCAAGGTGTAGCAACTTCTAGTGAAGCTACTCATCACACTTTTTTCATCTGTCACATTCAGTAGGAGGCGTACAGTCTACGGTTGTGGAATAACTAACTTACGTTAGGTTAAACTACCAGCATGATGTGAGCACTTGTTTTTCCAGGAAATTATGGCTTTTGTAATGAGTGATATGAGAAACTAGCAAGACGCATCAGCAATGATCTCCACTCTCATAGGATTTCTAGTATAGATCAAAAGACTGGACCTAATCATAAAAAGGAAATGTAAGAAATGCCATATAGCAATTTCTTAAAATGTGAGTGGCACATGAATATGATGTCATGGAACATTTAATCTCAATAATGAAAAGACATCCTTTTTCAATTCTCCTCAACTTCTATATAAGACAAGAGTCTCAGTTTGGGGCTAATATGTCCTTAATACCTCTCTCCTTAACTAATCTCCTTTTTTACAGGAAATAGACCTCAGGCTCAGAGACTTCCAAGCGAAAAATCTTCAGCTAGAATTATTTTTAAGATCTCATCACATGTCACTTGCATTTTTACATTTATATGAAGTGTAATATGCATAACTTGAACTAATCCTAAATTCACAGCTTTTATATATACATGGATGGATTTATATAACCATTGACAGATTAAGATGTAGAACATATCTATCATCCAGAGAGCTCTTTTGTGCCCTTTTCCAATCAATACCCCTCTCTAGTTGTAACTAGTATCCTGACTTCTGTTTCCATAGATTACGTTTTCTCATTCTTGACTTTTACAGAAATTGAATCATATAGTTCATATCCTTGCTTCTTTTTTCTATCACGTCTTTGATATTCATGCAGCTGGACGTTATAATAGTTTGTTCTTTTTTTGTTGCTGGGTAGTATTTCATTGTGTAGATACACCACAACTTCTCTGTTGTACTAGTGTGGACATTTGAGTTGTTTCCAGCTTTGGGCTATTATTAATAAGGCTGCCATAAACATTGTTTTCTTTTCACTAGAATTTAAAAACAGTATTTTGATTTCATTGCATTCATTATGGTTGCTTTTATTTAAGGCAAGTAATTCTGGTTATGTGTTTTGGGCACATTTAGGGTAGTATGGCTGTATGCTGGTTATCTATTTCAAATAGCAATAAAATAGTTCATTTTAAACTTAATTAATCTAAAAAAACAAAATTTCTACAACATTGTAAATAAATAATTGTACATTGAGGAATGTATTTGTTCAATTTCATGAATGCAGCAGCCAAAAGACCAGGGAACTGTTCTAAGACAGTTTGTGAAATTATTCTAAGACAACAATAATTGGTTGTTAGAAACTGAAAGATTTTGAAAGTAAATACTGTGGGAATTTAGCAAACAAGTGGGTTCCAAGGGGCTGGAATAAATGCAAAGCCTTTGGGGTTCACTAAAGTGTGAATAGTTCAAGGGAGGGAATGACATGTTATTCACATTGATGTGCACATCACTCTGAAGAAATACCTGGTCCCAAAGACAGTCTTCATTAAAACTTATTTCATATGAACAGGCTATATAGCTCTCCATACCTCAGGAATAGTGCAAGATATCCAAGAAGAAGACACAGAGAGTACCCCAAGCAGGGGAGCAATATGAAAAAGGGAACAAGGCAGAGAGAGCAAGTAATGCTCACAGAATATTAAGCAGAACAAATGGACTCCAGAAGATCCTTATAGGGTAGCAGCAAGGGACAGAAGTGAGAAGGGAGGGGCGGGTCTGGGGAGGAGGCAGGAGGTTGAGTTGCAGAACCCACCTCCATGGGATTTAGCCAGACAGTTAATTTTGTAGACTACACACTTGAATGTTTTCCTCACTATGGGAACTTGAAAAACATAAGGTAGCTTATCAGTGAAAAGCAGCTTAAGAAAACTTATAAAATTTCCATGTTGTGTGGGGGCCTAGTTTGCTCATCACTCTCCTCTTTTTCGGAAGGATTTTCTGCAAAGTCCCAGACGTTGATTACCCTTTGCATTCTGTTCTTCACGAGCAGGAATGTTTTCAAAATGAAGCACAAACTGCTGCTGTCTGAGCCGCCTGACTTACACGTTCCAGAAACTTTGCTTCCAGACAAGAAATTTAGTCTTTGCTTTTTTTTTTTTCCCAGCAGAATGTGCCCATGCACATCTCATATTTCATCCAAATGAGAAAGTTCGCCATGAAGAGTTCTCCATAACACAGCTGACACTGGTTTAGATGGGACTAATTAAGTTTAAAGCAGGTCAGAGGTATAAGAAGCTATGGAGCATGAAATACCTTTTCATCAAAAACATATTTTGAAAAGCAGAGAAGCTACAAAATTCTGCGTCTCTCATTAGGAGTGTGCTTTATGATGCAAGCAGAAATCTTAAGCTTGCCTCATGGCAACAATTATTCTTGTGGGTCTTAAAAGTCATAATCAGCTTTTCGTCTCTGTGAAGCATAAGCTTGAAAATGTAACAAATAATTGCAGCTCATAAACCCTGTAAGCTGATAGGAAACGATCTCATAAGCGCATCAATGTTTAGGAGCAGTGCAGTCTAATACTGGCTCAGGGTCTCATCAGAGCAAGGTGTTGACTCACATGCACATTGGGTATCACAGCCATGACCCGGAGCTACCATGCCTGTTGCTACAAAGGCAGTACCTGTAGAGTTTCTATTTAGGAATTGCTGAGCTCCTCCTACTCTGAATTATATGAACCAAGGTAAAATATTTCATTTATACACAACTGTCATTATACAGATAAGGAAACTGAGGTGAGGAAGGTGCTTCAAAGGTTCTTCCAGCTTTAACATTTCAGCTTGTAGTCCTGCCTGTGTATTGAGAAAGTGGGCATCTCAAAGCGAGCTCTTTTAACTCAGTAAATATAAGTCTTTCAGAGATACATTTCTGAGTAATGTGATGGTTAATTTTATGTGTGAACTTGACAGGACTGAGGGACACCCAGATAGCTTATTATTTCTGGGTGTGTCTGTGAGGGTGTTTCTGGAAGAGATCAGTGTTTGAATTGGTGAACTCAGTAAAGCAGATGGCCCTCCTCAACGTGAGTGAGCATCATCCAATCCACTAGATCCAGAAGGGTCCAAACAGAACAGAAAGGCAGTAGATGAATTTCTTCTCTCTTCTTGAGCTGTAACATCCATTTTCGCTTGCCTCAGATGTCGACGCTATGGTTCTCAAGCCTTCAGACTCGAACTTAATTATACCACCAGTCTTTCTGGTTCTCCAGTTTGCAGAGGGTTCTCAGCCTTATAATTGCATGAGCCTATTTCTATAACATATATATTGTGTCCTATAATATATATTATTCCATATTATATTATCACATGTATTATATAATATATATCTGTAATTTTATATATTAGTATTTCATAATAGCATTCCATATATATACTATTGGTTCTGTTTCTCTGGAGAATCCTAATAAACAAGTAATAATAGTTATTATCATTATTTCATGTTTCACACGAAATGATGACGTTTCTGACACACCATTTGCAGGGCATGCATTTTGAGTTGATTTTTCAAATGGTGCATGAAAGGTTGGCATAGGTCTAGCCTTACTGCTTGTTGCCATTTACATGTGACCATCACAAATGCAAAGAGGTTAAAAAATGATTCTGTGATTAAAAAACAAGTTTGAAACAGCTTTCCTATTAATCCTGTAACTCCATTTACCCCCAGTTTCTTCAACCAGATTTTCCTGTCTTTTGCCCCATCCAAAACTTCAAAAAGCATTATTATTGTCCTGTCAAATGTTAAAAGTGCTGCTTTGCACTGTATTATAAAAAAACAAGAGGAGAGGTCAAAACCTGTTGAAAAAGCCTGTTTTGCATACCAAATAATTTGTTTTGGTAAGTAGTAGATTCCTAGTCTTTTCCTAAGAATCGGACAAAAAAAGAAAAAGAATCGGACAAAAAAACCTTATTTAAATAAGGTAAAAACATAACATTTCGGGGAAAATTTCAGATTGAATTACATAGCCAAAGTAGTTTGAATTATCTCCTGAAATTGTGAAATAACTCAATGAGGAAGTCACATACACACACACAAAAGCAAATGGCTGACAAATACACAAAACTATATTTTGCCTCATCAATAATCTAAGCAGTACAAATTTAAACAAAAATGAGACACAATTACTTATTCTATAAGACTGGCCAAGATTTAAAAAATCTAAGGACAAATGACTAACAGGAGTGTAAATTGATATCACTTTCATAATGGGCAATTGGGTATACGCATAAATCCCTCCAAAAATGCATATTTTATTTGACCTAGACATCCTATTTCTTAGAATGTATCCTAATGAATTAATCTGGCAAATGCACAAAGATGTATGTGCAAGTTGTTTATTGTAGTGCAATTTATAATATTAAGAATTAAAAATTTGGTTAAATTTTGTTACAATTGGTGAACCTACACTGACACATCATTATCATCCATTATACCATAATGGAAGATGCCTGTCTTTATACATTTGCCTAAACCCATAGATGTACACCACCAAAAGTGAATCCTAATGTAAACTAAAATAATTTATTAATCATTAACAGTTCATTAGGAACTGTTAGCACTTCATGGCACATTTTCTGTGCCTCACATGGGGTAAGGGAATGTAACATTATAACATGTTTTTTTGACCATGTTTTTTGAATAAGAGAGTTTATTGCAAAATAGTAGAACTCTTCTCTTTTTGTGTTGGTACATAATACTTGAACATATTTATGTGGTGCATGTGTACAACACATGATGATCAAATCAGGATATTTAAGATATCCATAAACTCAAACATCTATTATTTCTTTGTGTTGGGAACATTTCAAATCTTCTAGGTATTTCTAAATATATAATAAACTATTGTTAACTATACTCACCCTACTGTGCTATCAACAGTAGAACTTGCCATTTCTATCTAGCTGTATGTTTGTGTCCATTAATCGACCTCTTTTATTCTCCACCTTTCCTAGTCTCTGGTAACTATCATTCTAATCTCCAGAACATCCATAAGAACCGTAAGATCAACTTTCTTAGCTCCCACAGTGTTAGAATGTGCAGTGTTTTTCTTTCTGTGCATGACTTATTTTACTTAACATAATGTCCTTTAGTTCCATCTATGTTGCTACAAATGACAGGATTTCATGCTTTTCTGTGGCCGAATAGTATTCCATTGTGTGTATCACGACATTTTCTTTATGCATTCATTTGTTGCTGGGCATTTAGGTTGAATCCATATCTTGACTATTGTGAATAGTCCTGCAATGAACATGGGGGTGCAGGTATCTCTTTGATATACTGATTCCTTTCCTTTGAATAAATACCCAGTACTGGGATTGCTGGATCATATAGTAGTTCTATTTTTAGTTTTTTGAGAAAACTTCATAGTATTTTTCATGATGACCATACTAATTTACATTTCCACCAAAAGTGCATAAAAATTCCCGTTCCTCCACATTATCTCCAGCATTTGTTTTTGTTTGTCTTTTTGATAATAACCATTCTTACTGGGGTGACATTATTAGTTTTGCAATATATTTTGAAGTCAGGTATTTTGATGTTTCTGGCTTTGTTTTCTTGCTCACTATTGCTTTGGCTATTCAGGGTCTTTTGTGGTTCTATACAAATTACAGGATTGTTATTTCTATTTCTCTGAAGAATGTCCTTAGTATTTTAATGGAAATTGTATTGAATCTGTAGATGTTAAAAGTTCATAATACTAATTCTTCTGATCTATGAACATGGGATGTATTTCCAATTGTTTGTATCCTCTTCAATTTCTTTAATTAGTTTTTTGTAGTTTTTCTTGTAGAAGTCTTTCACCTCCTTGCTTAAATTAATTTGTTTAACAAAGTATTTCATTATTCTTTAGCTATTATAAATGAGATTGTTTTCTTGATTTCTTTTTCAGCTAGTTTGTTATTGATGTGTAGAAATGCAACTAATTTTTGCGTATTGATTTTGAGTCCCACAACTTTACTGAATTTATCAATTCTAAGAGGATTTTGGTGCAGCCTTTAGGCTTTTCTATATATATAAAATCATGTTACCTGCAAAGAAGGACAATTTGACTTCCTCTTTTCTAATTTGGATGCCTCTTATTTCTTTCTCTTGATCAATTGTTCTGTCTAGGACTTCCAGTACTATGTTGAATAGAAGCGGTGAAAGTGGGTATTCTTGTCTTGTTCCAATTTTTAGAGTAAGGCTTTCAGCTTTTCCCCATTCACACGACCTTTATTACGTTGAGGTACACTCTTTCTGTGCCTAATTTGTTGAGAGTTTTTATTAAGGGATGCTGAATTTTATCAAATGCTTTTTTATGCATCTATTGAGATGATCATATGGTTTTTGTCCTCCATTCTGCTGATGTGATGTATCACACTTATTGATTTGCATATGTTGAACCATCCTTGCATTCATGGGATAAATCCCACTCAATTATGCTACATTCTCTTTTTAATATATCGTTGGATTAGACTTGCTTGTATTTTGCTAAGAATTTTGACGTATATGTTCATCAGGGATATTGGCCAATGGCTTTGTTTTTTGTTCTGTCCTTGTCTGGTTTTGGGATCAAAGTAATGCTAACCTCATAGTATAAGTTAGAAAAAAATTTCTCTCGTCTTGAACTATTTGGAATAGTTTGAGAAGAATTAGGGCTAATTCTTCTTTATATGTTTGGTAGAATTCAGCAGTAAAACCATTGGTTCTGGACTTTCCTTGTTGAGAGACTTTTTATTACTGATTCAGTCTCACTACTTGTTATTGGTATGTTCAGATTTTCTTTCTTCCTGTTTCAATCTTGGTAAGTTGAATGTGTCCAGGAATTTATACATTTCCTCTAGGTTTTCCAATTTATTAACAGATAGTTGTTCATAGTAATCTCTATGTTCCTTTGTATTAGTATCAGTATCTGTAGTATTAGTATCTGTATCTGTAGTATTAGTTTTAAGGTTTCCTTTTTCCTTTAATTTATATGGGTCTTCTCTCCTTTTCTCTTAGTATAACCACTGCTTTCTCAATTTTGTTTACATGTTCTAAAAGCAACTTTTTGTCTCATCGATCTTTAATATTGTTTCTTTATTCTCTGATTTGTGTAGTTTTGCTTTGATCTTTATTATGTTTCTCTTTCTAGTAATTTTGGGTTTGGTTTGTCATAGCCTTCCTAATTCTTTGAGGTATATTATTCGGTTGTTTATTTGAAGTCTTTCTGCTTTTTTGATGTGGGTGCTTACTGCTATAAACTTCTCTCTTAGCATTGCTTTTGCTGTATCTCATAGGTTTTGGTATGTGGTGTTTTCATTTTTATTTTTTTCAAGACATTTTTTTATTTACTTCTTTTTTTCTTTTTTTATGGAGTCTCGTTCTGTTACCCAGGCTGGAGTACAGTGATGTGATCTTGGCTCACTACAACCTTCGCCTCCCAGGTTCAAGTGATTCTCCTGCCTCAGCCTCCCAGGTAGCTGGGACTACAGGTGCCCACCACCATGCCCAACTAATTTTTGTATTTTTAGTAGAGACAGGCTTTCATCATATTGGCCAGACTGGTACTGGCCAATATTACTTCTTTTTTTTTTTTTTTCCAAAAACATGTACACTTTATTGAATGCCATTGTAGAAAAGTGTGTGAGGATAAAGGGCTGATATAGGACTCGGCCCCAGGGGCAGGGCAAGGAATGAAAGGTGGAGCACGTGGGATACAGGTTATGGGCAGAACTCCTGGCCTAAATGATGTCTCCTGATCTATCAACAGGCTTGCAAGATCAATACTGGGATGACGATGAGCAGAATGCTCATGAGGATGCCCAAAATCAGGGCCCAGATGTTCAGGTACTTGGCGGTGGAGGCATAGGCCTGGGCTCCAGTCAGATCACCAACCATCTTCGTGTCCCTAGATGTCATGGAGTAGGGGAATGCTATTAAGCCCAGGCAGCAGGGGTTCATGAAGAGGGTGTTGAACAGGGACCAGACAACACGATCGGGCATGGAGGTCTCACTGTGGATGTGGATCCTGGTGGATGTCGGGGGAACAGGGTTGTGGGGCGCCCCCAGCACAGCCACCTCGTGCTCCTCCTTGAGCATCTCATAGTTGGGAGGCTGGCCGCTGTTGACAGGAGTGAAGAAGGTTTGGACTGTGTGGTTCATGGTGTCCTGCGAAGGCCAGCAGTGGTCGGGTTAGTGGGATGGTTCTGGTATTTACTTCTTAATTTCTTCATTGACCCAATGTCATTCAAGAGCATGTTGTTTAGTTTTCATGTATTTGTATTGTTTTCAACTTTTCTCACATTATCAATTTCTAGGTTTATTCCATTGTCATCTAAGAAAATACTTGACATAATTTTGATTTTTTCAAATTTGTTGAAACTTGTCCTGTGTCCTAACAGGTGGTCTGTCCTGGACAACCCTCCATGTGCTGATGGGAAGAATGTGTATTTTGCAGCTGTTGGATAAATTGTTCTGTAAATGTCTGTGAGGTCTATGTGATTTATCACACAGTTTAAATTCAACATTTCTGTGTTGATTTTCTGCCTAGATGACCTATCCAATGCTAAGAGTGAGTGTTGAAGTCTTCAACTACTACTGCATTGTAGTCTATCTTTCCCTTTAGATCTAATAATATTTGCTTTATGTATCTGGGTGCTCTGGTGTTGGATAAATATATATTTAGAATTGTTATAAACTCTTGCTGAATTGATCACTTTATACAGCGACCTTCTTTCTCTTTACAGATTTTGACTTCCATCCTGTTTCATCTGACATAAATATAGCTATTCCTGCTCACTTTTTGTTTTCATTTGCATGAATGTATTTGGTTGGTGCAAAAGTAGTTGTGGTTTTTGCCATTACTTTTAATTCCATTGTGGTGCAAAAGTAATTGTGGTTTTTCCATTAATAGCATTAAAAGTAATGGCAAAAACCACAATTACTTTTGCACTAACTAAACTTTTTTTCATTTCTTTGCTTTCAATCTACTTGTGTCTTTACATGTGTAGTGAGTGTCTTGTAGGCAACATATAGTTGAATCATGTTTTTAAAATTCTTTTTAGCCTGTCTATATTTTTTAAGCATAAAATTTCATCTATTTACATGCAAGGTTATTATTGATAGGTGAGGACTTATTCTTGCCATTTTGTTAATTATTCTCTAATTCTTTCATATATCATTTGCTCTTTTCTTCCTCTCTTATTGTTTATCATTGTGGTTTGCTGGTTTTCTGCAGCAGTAATATCTGACTCCTTTCCCTTTCTCATTTGTGTATTTGTGTACATGAGTTTTGCACTTTTATGTGTTTTCATGAGAGTAGATATCATCCTTTTGCTTCCAGGTGTAGAAATCCCTTAAACATTTTGTGTAGGGCCTGACTGCTAGTGATGAATTCCCTCAGTTTTTGCTTGTCTGGGAATGACTTTATTTCTCCTTCATTTTTGAAGGATGTATTTGTTGGGTTTGGTATTCTTGCTTGCAAAAGGATTTCTTTTTTTTCAGTACTTTGAACGTATCATCTCATTCTCTCATGGCCTGCAAGGTTGCTGCTGAAAAAAATCTGCTCTTAGTCTAATAGAGATTCTCTTACATGTGACTTGATGCATTTGTCCTGCCCTTTTTTTTTTTTTTTTTTTGAGGTGGAGTCTCCCTCTGTTGCCCAGGTCCTGCTTTTTTAAAATTCTCTCTTTGTCTTTGACTTTTTACAGTTTGACAATAATGTGCCTCAGAGAAGACATTTTTGGTTGATATATTTGGGTATATTTGAGCTTCCTGTATCTGGTTGTCTCCAATTCTTGTAAGTCTTGGGAAATTTTCAGCCATTATTTTATTAAATAGATTTTCTATGACTTTGCTCATACAAGTCTTAGGGTCCAGGAAGTCTAAGGGACTCTCTCATCACTAGGATTGCAGGAGTCTGTGGTGGGAATGTGGACCACTAGGGATCTCTCACTTACCTTTACCCCACAATGGAGCATTTCTCCCGGCTCCAAGCCAATCCCAGTCAGGTCAGCTGCATTGTTTCCCTTTCCTTCTGTGCCTGGGAGGTTCCCTGTCACTTTCCTGCTAAGTTTCAGTGTTCTCTCTTAGACACCCTAAGCCCCTATTCAGTGTGTGGTTACGTACTGTCTGTTTCAGTCCTTCTTTGTGGAGGCAGCTAGTGCTGGGTGCCTCTACTAGTTATCCTGACCCTTCATGTTTAAAGACCCTTTTGTTCTTAGCACATTAAACACCTGTTGAATTGTATCACATTCTAAAATGGTCAGTTAACTAAGCACATTCGAAAAGAGAAAGGAAAAAGCATTTTCGGGGATTTTCATTTGCTAGAGGCTGACGGGCATGATCCTATTGACTCATGGATTACCCCATCTCCACCCTGCTTTGTTTATGTAAATACGTTTCTTTAGGGAGGGGACCTGGGGGCAGTGAACAGAGTTCCCTCTTCTTTGACTCTTGTTAGTATCTAGAGTCACTTTCTGATTCAAGTTTCTCCAAAAACAGAAATTAATTCCTCTCATTCAAAATTACATAACTTTCTTAAATTCACTTTCTCTCTCAGAAACACTCAGAAGTGTTTATCTCAGCTGTGTCTTACGTGGGTAGAAAAAAAATGTGCATCCGATGTGCCTGTAGAAAAATATTCAGTAACAAAGGAAGTATTTTCTCTTTCTCTGCATATGAATTTGATTCTCTGAGCATGGCCTTCAGGAGCAAAATGAGTTTAGTGAATTGGAGTCACTGAGTGTAAGAGCCTGGGTTGCTCAAGTTTGACTCACCAATGTCTCGATGACCCTGTCACCAAATATGCTCATCCTCATTTATGCCTTCCACATTTTTTCGGAGTCTCCAAAATATGCTTTGCATTGCTGTAATGGCTGTCATCATTGGAAAACAATGAATATTTTACAAATAAAAGTAGTCCTATTTCTGTAATTGGACTATACCTACTTCTGTGACACATCCCTGCTTCTGTATTAAATCCAAAATCTCAAAAAATAACTTGGAGATTTAGGCTATCCCATCAAAATCAAAACACAGAAGAAAAATGGGGTAGAAATATTCTAGAACAGAATATCATGGTTACTGACATGTTTCTTGCTGGTTTTCTGAAGAAAAGCTTTAGTAATTCTTTTATTGTTAAGACTAACTTAACCGTACAATTCTGACTGCTCTCTTATTTCCTGGGGATGATTTAACTTCACCCTTCCATTTCTGAAGCCTGTGGGATTTTCTAAAATTTAGTGCAAACAATCAGTCAAAGAAAGAAGCATTCAACCAAAGGAGAAAACACCAAGGATCTGCTTTCACGGTAATGTTCCTCAAAGGGATAAAAAGTGAAACTTAGACTAAAATCGCTCATCTTTATTCAGATTGAAAAAGACAGGTTTTAAATCTTCCAAATTCAATGTGTTATAGAAAGACTGTGAGTTTGAAAGTCAGCAAATGTGTATCCTCTCAGTTATTTAGCTGTCTGAACTTCAACAAGAGATTCAAACTTTTTGGGCCTCAGTTTCTTTTTTTTTTTTTTTTTGTAAAAGAGGAAAATTAATGTTTGCTTCATTTGGTTCATATAAGGAATGAGTAAGAGTTAATATTTAGCCCTTGTACCAGTTATCTATCACTAAGTAACAAACAGCCCAACATCATTTCTCACAAATCTCTGGGATGGCTGGTGGTCTCACACAGGCTTGCTCTTGTGGTTGTATTCATCTGGTGGGTCAGCTGGAGCTGGAGACTCTGTGTTGACATCGCCCATGTGTCTGAGGCCCTGATGCGAACGGTTGGAAGTCTGGGACCTCTCTCATCACATGGTTCCTCATCATTCAGTAGATTAGCCCACTTTTATATGGCATTTAAGTTCCAAGAAAGTGAAGGCAGAGGCTTCAAGGCATCTTGAGGCTTAGGCTCAAGAGCTCCCAAAACACCACGTCAGCCACATTCTACTGGTTAAAGCAAGTTAGAATGCTAACTAAGATTCAAGGTGGAGAAATAATATCTACCACTCAAGGGGAAGTGCTCTGGTCTCGGTGTTTGTGTCCCATCAAACAGATATGTTGAAATATTAACGCCCAAGGTAATGGCATTAGATTGTAGAGACTTGAGAGGGTTATTAATTCTTGAAGATTGTGCCCTCATTGAGATTAGTGCCTTATAAAAGAGACTCCAGAGAGTGAATTCACCCCTCCCAAAATGTGAGGACATAGCCTAAAGGTACCAGCTATGAACCAGGAAGTAAGACTTTGTCGAACACTGACTCTGCTGGCACCTTGGTCTTGGACTTCCCAGTCTCCAGAACTGTGAGAAAAACATTTTCATTGTTTATAATGATATTACGATATTTTGTTATAGCAGCCCAACCAAAACAGGAAGAACGGCAGTATTATATTGCAAATAAGCGTGAATATAGAGAATGTTATTCATTAAGACCATTATTATAATACACTCCCTCTTGTATTATAGTCTGTGGGCCCTGTTTTCAAATTCTGTAAAGTTTAGGAGAGACTTTTGTAATTCTATTGATTGGAAATTATGATAAATTATTACAGTAATGGCACCCAGTGAATCACATACCTTTTCATATTCATGCCTTTATGTATTCCCTTTCTGAGTCAACATTGGACTTGGCCATGTGAATTGCTTTGGCCAATGGAACATCAGCAAATGTAACACAAATAGAAGCTTCAGAAGGTCTTGTACATTGGGGCTTGAACACTTCGAAACTGCAATGCCATAAAAAACCTGGGATGAAAAGCCACTGTAGAAAGAAGAGTGCAGCTGGGCCCAGGTTGCAGAAGTTCTACCAGCCAGATACAGCTATTCAAGTGAGCCCAGGTAAGACCAGCAGAAAGGACACCCAGTCAACCCACAGAATTGTACATAAATGGCACTTGTTTTAAGCCACTGAGCTTTGAGGTACACAGCAATGTATAACTGAAATACAAACTAAAAATATTCTAGCCAAAGTGTAGCCTGTAACAACTGCCAAATACTAGCTTAGCTACAAAATCACTAAGTCATTTCATGGTTTTAGACATAACATAGCGATAATATAATTAAGTGATCTTTAAAATAACTTTTAACTATAGAATTATTTTTAAAAACAACTTCTTATCAGATATTTAAGACAAAGAGGCATCTTATTAGAATAAATTTATTTTATTGGTTCAAATTTATGGCATTTTGCTTATAAAGCCAATTAATGAAAACACAGTTCCTTTTCCTTTCGTACAAAAATATCAATCCAGGCTCATAAATGGCAGTGAAAGACTTCTTGCAGTTTTAGCTTACAATTAGTCGATGTTTTCTTTTAGCAATATGGCATAAAGAAAATCCTCATTCAAGACAGACAAGTACTTATAAGTGTTAGGGTCATTTCAGCATTTGCCTCGGAGTCTCAGGATATTGAATGGTCAGGAGAAGCATTATAACTTACTCCTACTTGGAAAAATATGAACCCATCAGTCCAAGTAAATACATTGATTGAAGTCCTCTGATGAGTTTGTATTTTAAATATATTACATTTAAAGATTACCATCTTTAAAAAGTTTAAAATCTATGTAAAAACTTAAATTCAAATAGAATGTTTGTAGAGCCCTTGAAGAACTTTGATGGTACTCTGCCATTGTTTGCAATTTATTTTGCAAATTACTATAACACTTGGAAACTGGTTTTGCTTTGTCGTTGATTTTGTTCAAAACTGAGGAAAGTGGATTGGGCATTTTAAAATAATGATTTCTCCCATGTTTCAAGTGTCAGTGCATTCTCAAAACCATTTGCTGGACTCTTTAAAGAACATTCCTGCTGGTTTCATTTTTTATTTCTCAAGAATTTTGGTTAAAAATCAACAACAAAAACAAGAAAAAAAAAACAAAAACCCAGGGAAAGGAACTGCCTTGCAAAAGAAATGTCACAATGAAAACTGAATGGTATTTGTCAGCTCATTTGTGTGAACTGGCAATCTACTTGAGACTTCATCAGGGGGTCTGCACTTCTTCATTAGTTCAGCCAGCAAGAACATGCTCTCTCTCTCGAAAGCTTTGGTTTGCCTTCACCACTGCTTTTGCCAGGGCTGACAGTTTAGCAACAGAAAGCTGTGTGCTCTTCATCTAATTTTAATGAAGCTTTTCCTTTCAAAAGGAAAACCTGACAACAAAGAAGTCTTCAAGGAAACCAAGTAATTCAACCACCTGACTAAATTTCTGGAAGAAAACAGAGGGTTCCGTTAAGGGTATGGAATAATCAAAGCAGCCATTGCTTTACTCCTGCAGTACAAGTCCCAGTAGCACAATGGAAATAACTGGATTGTTGGGCATTTCAAGACCCCTCAGTAGTGAGACATATCACAAATATGTGGAAGAAATTTGCATCTACAATATAGGAAAAGTGGGATTTTAAAATTACTTCTGCCCAGGTAGAGGGGGAGTAGAAGAACAGGCAGAATGGAAAATGTCAGGGATTCCTTCCTTCCTTCCTTCATTCATTCGTTTATTCTACTAATATCTACTGAGCTACTATTGATGTGTAATCACCAGGCTCAGCACCCAGGATACAGCGATATATGAGACAGACACAGTTTCCAGCCCTCTGGGGAGTTATACCTACAAAAGGACACACAGTGGAAAAAGCAAGAGGAAGACATTCAGAGGAAAATTTTTGGAACTCTGAGGCCCGTTCTGGATGATATAGGGACTCTGACTGTTTGGGACACATTTGTAATTTCTGTTTAATTCTTACATCTACTGTATATCAAAGGTCAAATAGAAGTTATAAGGTGAGGTAAGGATGTCACTGAGGTACAGCTCTTTGGCCTTCTGGTAAGGTGCCCCCACAGGTGAATTCATGGATATTCAGATACGATTTGCAGGCTAAGAACTCCGAATTGTTAGCACCTTGAGAAGAGAAACTGTCCATAAGGACAGAAACTTCTTACCAAGATCACAGGAGTAATGTGTAAACCAGAACGGCAATTAATTAATTAATTTACATGGAAACACAACAAATCAGCTCAAATAATATATTATCTTGCAGCAGATAGAACTACATGAGAAACCAGACTACGATGAGAAAAATTCTAGGTAGCATTCTCCACTAAGACATGAGACCAACTTTCTTACTATAAGGACAGTCTTTCTTATGAGATTGTATAGTGGTTCTTTTTTTTGTTTGTTCTTTTGTCCACCACCCATGGCATCTTTGTTTATTTTTTAGTTTTTATTTTTTTATTATACTTGAAGTTCTGGAATATACGTGCAGATATGCAGGTTTGTTACATAGGTATACATGTGCCATGGTGGTTTGCTGCACCCATCAACCCATCATCTACATTAGGTATTTCTCCTAATGCTATCCCTCCCCTAGCCCCCCACTCCCCAACAGGTCCCAGTGTCTGATGTTCCCCTCCCTGTGTCCATGTGTTCTCATTGTTCAACTCCCACTTATGAGTGAGAACATGGAGTGTTTGGTTTTCTGTTCTTGTGTTAGTTTGCTGAGAATGCATCCATGTCCCTCAAAGGACACAAACTCATCCTTTTTTACAGCTGTATAGTATTCCATGGTATATATGTGCCACATTTTCTTTATCCAGTCTATCATTGATGGGCATTTTAGTTGGTTCCAAGCCTTTGCTATTGTGAACAGTGCTGCAATAAACGTACATGTGCACGTGTTTTTATAGTAGAATGTTCTATAATCCTTTGGGTATATACCCAGTAATGGGATCACTGGGTCAAATGGTATTTCTACTTCTAGATCCTTGAGGAATCACCACACTGTCTTCCACAATGGTTGAGCTAATTTACACTCCCACCAACAGTGTAAAAGTGTTCCTATTTCTCCATATCCTCTCCAGCATCTGTTGTTTCCTGACTTTTTAATGATCACCATTCTAACTGGTATGAGATGGTATCTCATTGTGGTTTTGATTTGCATTTCTCTAATGACCAGTGATGATGAGCTTTTTTACATATGTTTCTTGGTCACATAAATGTCTTCTTTTGAGAAATGTCTGTTCATACCCTTTGCCCACTCTTTGATGGGGTTGTTCGTTGTTTTCTTGTAAATTTGTTTAAGTTCTTTGTAGATTCTGGATATTAGTCCTTCATCACATGGATAGATTGCAAACATTTTCTCCCATTCTATAGGTTGCCTGTTCACTCTGGTGATGTTTCTTTTGCTGTGCAAAAGCTCTGTAGTTTAATTAGATCTCATTTGTCAATTTTGGTTTTTGTTGTCATTGCTTTTGGTGTTTTAGTCATGAAGTCTTTGTCCATGCCTATATCCTTAATGGTGTTGCCTAGGTTTTCTTCTAGGGTTTTTGTGGTTTTAGGTCTTATGTTTAAGTCTTTAATCCATCTTTCTTGAATTAATTTTTGTATAAGATGTAAGGAAGGGGTCCATGTTTGGACGAACGGAGGCAGGATGGTGCACTTCCAGGTTCTTCATCACCAACTTTTCCCACGAGTGCAAAAATGCAGCCAGCGCCCAGGGAAGGTGCAGACCAACCGGGCATGTGCCAGGTGACGTCAATCCAAAGAGACCAAGATTTACCTGGTCGCACCTGCGGAACGCCCCCCGACACGCCCGTGCCCCGCCTATTGCCCTCCCACTCCTAGAAAAGCCGCTCCCGGCCAGCGTCCCATGCGGACTTCCCAGCCCCCAGTCAGGACTGTATCAGGAACCTCGCCCGAGAGCCCCACCGGGGAACTCTGTTGGCCTCCTTTGCCGGAGGCCGACAGACCTCTCCCTACCCACCTTCTTCCCCTTAAGCTAGGTGACCAAAAATAAATTTGCAGTTTTGCTCCTACCCTTGCCTGCTCGCTGGTTCTTTTGTGTCCACTCTGGTGGTCTTAGAAAAACAAATCAGTCCAGTTTCAGTTTTCTGCATATGGCTAGCCAGTTTTCCCAATTGTATGGTAGCTCTTGATTTGGGGTCTCCAATGCTTGTGCTATCAGCCCACCTCCTATTTGGTGACCGAAAACACTCCTGTTACTATAAACGTAGGAATAGCCATGCTTAGCTAATCAAGGCCGTCCATGATGGGGTGAGTGGTGGGCAATGAGATTGTGGAGCACCTGGCTGTGACCCCTGTAGGATAGTGAGGTGAAGCTGGTCTTAAAATCACTTTACATTTTGGGGAGAACAGACTAGAACAGGGCCAGAGTGTGTGAAAAACCCTTTGACAAGATATAATGGTCACCTGGCATATGATTGTGGCAATGAGCATGAGAGAAATAAAGATACCAGAGCTAGAGGGTAAAATCTCCAGGACTTGCGGAAAATTGGCTGCAAGAGGCAAGGGCGAGAAATGTCAGGGGCAGATTCTAGGTTTCAAGCTTGTTTGTGGAATTGGTAGAGAACAGTTCCATTGAGTGAGGGAGGAAGCTGGAAGAGGCCTGGGTGAAGAACTGTCAAAGGCACATGAACCAGAGCAACTCCATCTTGAATAGGGGCCGGGTAAAATAAGGCTGACATCTACTGGACTGCATTCCCAGAGAGTTAGGCTTTCTAAGTCACAGGATGAGTTAGGAGGTCGGCACAAGACACAGGTCATAAAGACCTTGCTGTTAAAATAGCTTGCAGTAAAGAAGCCGGCCAAAACCCACCAAAACCAATGTGGCAATAAGAAGGACCTCTGGTCGTCCTCACTGCTACACTCCCACCAGCACCATGACAGTTTACAAATGCCATAGCAACATCAGGAACTCAGCCAGTATGGTCTAAAAAGGGGAGGCATGAAAAACACATCCCTTGTTTAACATGTAATCAAGAAATAACCATAAAAATGGGCAACGAACAGCCCTCAGGGCTGCTTTGTCTATGGAGACGCCATCCTTTATTCCTTTACTTTCTTAATAAACTTGCTTTCACTTTACTCTATAGACTTGCCCTGAATTCTCTCTTGCAGAAGATCCAAGAACGCTCTCCTGGGGTCTGTATCTGGATCCCTTTCCAGTAACGGAACAACTTTCCAGTAACAGAGCAGGGAACTGGGAAAGTGTCAGATAAAGGATCAACAGACTCATGGTGGTTGACAGTTCAGGATCTAGAAGACAGAGAAATCATGGAGTCTCCTAAGGTCTCGACACAGACAAACTCAAGTTCAGTGCTGACCCCTCCTAGAAGCCGGCTTTGGGTCCTCATGAAGAATGCTTCCTGCCGCTGCCTCCCTGTGGCTTCACTTGCATAACAAGGCATTCCTTCAAGAAAGCAGGAGTCCCAGATTCCAGGGAGCAGCAGGGGACTGTGTGAAATGTCCTGCCCCAGGAAAAACATGTCACAAGAAGACGCTGGGGGCCCAAAGGGAGCTTTCACTGGCCAACCCATTCATGTACTGTTCATGACCTTTCATAAAGGTTCCCAGCAACCTTCATCCCCTCGGGGCTCTGAAAGTAGTCTGACACCCCGAATTCTGACTCTGGGGAAAGCTGAGGCCAACCTGGACTACTAAGATGGTCAAAAATAAAATATAACTTGAAGAAATGCAATGTTATTATGTTAGGTATAAACTATTTATTGTTTTACAAGAATAAGTTAACAAAATGTTGCCTGGTGAAGTGCCAGACAAAAGATTTTAAGAAATAGAAAAATAATTATTTGAGATTAGTATATCAAGATTTTAATGAAATGGAAATTATATAGGACATTCTTCTGAAACTGGCAGCCTTAGATAATTTAGCCCCCAAAGTGAGTTTTTAAAAATGATTTGAATTAATTGCCAACATTTAAAGATCCATAAATTCCAGGTGAATATCAAGATTTTTAGCTTTTCTTTAAAATGGCCACAACTCTTTGGACCCCTCTGATAGAAACTTTAGAAGTTTACATTTCCACGCTAAAAATACAGTGGAGATACATCTTAACACGATGATTCTAAAGGGACAGACACTGGACCCAGATTCTCTGAGTTTGAATCCTGGCTGTGCCACCTCCTGGTTGGGTGACTGGGTGAGTTATTTAACCACACTGACCTTTGGTGTCCTCACCTGTAAATCAGTGATAATTATAGTACTTATCTCATAGGGTAGTTACCATGTGCCTGGCATATAATAATTATCATATTTAGTATAATATAATAATTATGACAATATACTTATGTGTTATTGCTATTGTGCCTATTTACCCTTGCAAATCCTTTCTCCACTGGCAATATAAAGCTAATTTTATATCCCTGCTAACCTAAAACAAACTGTCTATGGTAGAAACTAAACTCATGAAATTTTTTTTCTGCCCCTAGAATCACATAATAATCTCTTCTGCAAATTCCAGAAAAATGAAACTAGGTGCAAAATATATCTGAGGCCCATGTATAACTTTTTAAATAATGCTCTATGTTTCAACTCCCAAAATAGGGGTTTAAATATAACATTTTTATTTAACCAGTGAATGACTAACAGTGTCAAAATTCTCTGATGTTGGGATTTCCTCCATCTTTCGAAGCCATTAACAGAATTTTCAAAATCTGTAGATTAACTGAAAGCATTTCCAACAAATCCCCAGTTAGACACTGCTGATGTTTGGATCAAATTTTGAATAGCAAGGACCTTTAAATATGAGTCAGAGAAAAGGAAAGCCTCATGCTAAGCAAGAGGGCAGTGGCACATTGACCCAGAGTAGGTAATTAAGCAGACATGAGCAGGGCAAGAGAAGCCCCCCTCCCTTAGGAATGTCAGGTAACTATCCTGGATGCTCAGGCAGTTGGCTGTTAGACTCTCTCTGTAAAATAATAATTTGTCATAGCCAGTGACAGAAAAAAAGTCTCCCAATAGAAAACCGTGTAGCTGGTGATCAGCAGCTTCCCAATAAACTCTCAAGACCAGGGCAAGCAGGCTCAAGGATGTGCATGAAGAAGTGAAATGACAGAGGTTAACCAGTAGATGAGCTTCCTCTGGGAACACTCACTTGGTAAGAGAAAAATGCCTCAAGTGAACATGTACACAACTGCAATAAACACACTGAACATGCAGCCTCTCCCAAGTGCTGGCAGGCCACTGTGTGTGTGCACAGTCCACCCCAAGGGAAAAATCAAGGGATGAGAAACAAACCCCAGAATCATGCCACTGCATAAAACCCCAAGCCCAGGGCCAAACAGGGCACTTGGATCTTTCAAGTCACCTGCCTGTCCCTCTTCCAAGCGTACTTGACTTCCTTTTGTTCTTGCTCTAAAACTTTTTAATAAACTTTCACTCCTGCTCTAAAAACTTACTTTGATTTTTCCCTCTGCCTTAAACCTACTTCTGCCCCTCAGCAGAATTCTTTCCTCTGAGGAGGCAAGGCTCAAGTTTGCTGCAGACTCCCACAGATTTGCTGCTGGTAACACTGGGAATCCAGGCTGGAATTTGTTGAGAAAAGTGGCTGTCATCCCAACAAAATCTCTGTGAAGGGCTCCAGCATCATGGGAATCTGCCTGCCTTTTTTGAGATAACCCGATCTTGTCAGTGGGACTGCTAAAAGAACTTGAAATCTGGCTTCATGCAGTCCCAGCAAAACCTAGAAAGATGATATGGCTAGGCAAGCTCCTGAAGTCCTTTTCCTGTACACACAAGCATGCTTCTAGTAGTTTATAATGCAAAGGTGAACCATTTACCACCTGCCTCCAAATGCTTTGGTGATGTTTATTGATATTGCAGTCTGGGCTTAGGTACTTTCATGGTCTCCCCACCATCACTTTGGTTTGGGAAATCAAAAACTCTGACAGAACAACCAGAAGTACCACTGAAGAGAAGTCAAAGCCAGCCATTGCCATGGAAAGACAAAATTGAATTCAGGCATCTTTTCCTTCCAAGCTTGCTGACTTAAGTCTCTAATCAAAGACCTAAGCCATCATGAACCTGTTAGACCCACCCCACTGACCCCTTTGATGCTGGATTAAGATAATCCAAAAAAGTAGCTACAGATTCAGTTTGTTCAACATATGCTCTGGTAGGAAAATGCCTTTTGAAAGTTTGGCTAAACACTTTTTCCTAATTTTTATTATAAATTAGCTCTGTAGCAGTTTCTAACTTCAAGAAGAAACAAATCACATCAGTTTGCAGGAAATAAAACAAGCTTGTCTGGGTCTCTTTCATGATAAACACATATTTATTATAAGCGGGATACTATTTCATCAGTTCTACCACAGTTGGCTGGTTCAGAAATGATTGGCAATAAAGATATTAGTCTAAATGGAGAAAATGAGCTTGTGTTTGTCTATAGTTTATCATGTATTGTTGGAAAATATAAGCAAGGGATTATCTGAAAGTAAAAAATCTGGGATGATTATTGTCAGGCCTCTGAGCCCAAGCCAAGCCATGGCATCCCCTGTGACTTGCACGTCCACCCAGATGGCCTGAAGTAACTGAAGAATCACAAAAGAAGTGAAAATGCCCTGCCCCGCTTTAACCGATGACATTCCACCACAAAAGAAGTGAAAATGGCCGGTCTTTGCCTTAAGTGATGACATTACCTTGTGAAAGTCCTTTTCCTGACTCATCCTGGCTCAAAAAGCTCCCCCACTGAGCACCTTGTGACCCCCACTCCTGCCCGCCAGAGAACAACCCCTCTTTGACTGTAATTTTCCTTTATCTACCCAAATCCTATAAAACGGCCCCACCCTCAACTCTCTTCTCTGACTCTCTTTTCGGACTTAGCTCACCTGCACCCAGGTGATTAAAAAGCTTTATTGCTCACACAAAGCCTGTTTGGTGGTCTCTTCACATGGATGGGCATGACAATTATGAAATCTAAGAACTACAGATAGTGTTAAGAAATCAAATTTTTCACCTTTCCCTTTCATCCCCAAGGTGGAGTATAAGATAAAAAGTTAGGGAATTAAGGTAATTACATATTGACAGTTCTCAAGGTGTCTTCAAAACAAATCTTCTCCTGGGAAGTTGAAAATCATTTAAAAATTTTAAAAGTGAGTGATCATATTTTCAGAAAAGAAAGCACAAATGATAAGTATAGAGCTCAATGAATTATTACATGGTGAATATACCCATGTAATCACCACCTAGATCAAGATATAGAACACTGACTTCCTCCTCCCCACACCTAACAATGCACCTGACTTTTAGCTCCTTAGATTTCTCATGCCTCATTTTTGAAGTTCAAGTAAGGTCACATAAAATGTGTTCTTATTTGTATGACTTCTTTTGCTTAATACTATGTTTTGCAGATTTATCTAGTGGTTGTGTGTTCCTATAGATTAATTTTCACTGCTGTGTAGTACTGCATTGTATGAACATATTACAGCTTACTTATCCTTTTTTTCTTTTCTTTTCTTTCTTTCTTTATTTTTTTGAGATGGAGTCTCACTCTGTTGCCCAGGTTGGAGTGCAGTGGTGGGATCTTGGCTCACTGCAACCTCTGCCTTCCAGGTTCAAGCAATTCTCCTGCCTCAACCTCTTGAGTAGCTGGGATTACAGGTACCCACAACCATGCCCGGCTAATTTTTGTACTTTTAGTAGAGATGGAGTTACACCATGTTGGCCAGGTTGGTCTCAAACTCCTGACCTGAAGTGATCCACTCGCCTTGGCCTCCCAAAGTGCTGGGATTACAGGCCTGAGCCACCACGGCCAGCCAGGTCATTCTTTGTTATTTTACCTACTCTGCTTATTCTTTAGAGGTAACTCATTGAAATGTCTCATCATGGTTGTCATTTATATTTCCTATTGTTAATGAGGGTGAGCACCTTTTCAAATGCCTATTGATTATTTTTAAATCCTCCTTTGTGAAGTGGCTGTTGACATCTGTTCCCCCTCCATTTTTGTTGGCTTGTCTTTCTTTTTTTTGAATTTGTGGAAATTCTTTATTCATCCTGTATAAAGCCCATTGCTGGTTTATATATGGCAACTATCATCTTCCACCTTATCGCTTATTTTCTCACCCTCTCAGCAGCGTTCTTTGAAGAACAAAAAATCGTGTTTTAATGTAATTTAATTTATTTGATTTTCCCATGATATTAGTGGTTTTGTTTCCTATTTAAGAATGTTGTGCCCTGAGTTCCGAGACCCCCCTCAAAGACGACCACCAGAAACCGAAGTCGAAGCCAAGCGGCCAGGATCACTTTATTGCAGGTTCGAACCCGGACCTCTCTCCATACAGGCGTAGTCAGGAGGGCAAGAGAGAGGTCTCGAGCACACCTCAGGTCTACTTTTCATAGTAAGGCACAAACAGGTTACAGAAGATTAGGGCATTTTTGCAGTTACAAGATTGGGATTGGTTGACATTTTGAAGTTTGAACATTCGGCAGTTTCTGATTGGCTCCCGCCCTTTTTTAAACCACAAACGTCTAGGGGTTTTTTTTTTTTTTTTAGAAACAACAACTGCTTGCTTAACCATGGGTGGGAGGGGGGTGGTTTCAATTGAGCAAGCAGTGGGTACGTGACTGGGGACTGCAAGCACCGGTAATCAGAACAGAACAGAACAGGACAGGGACTTTCACAACGCTTGTCCATACAACGTCTGGAATCTATAGATAACATAACCGGTTAGGTCAGGGGTCGATCTTTAACCAGGCTCCGGGCGCCGCCCGGACTGTCTGCCTGTGGATTTCATTTCTGCCTTTTAGTCTTTTCAAGAAATCTTTCCATGCCTCAAAATTATGAAGATATTTTCCTGTATTATCCTTTAGAAGTTTTATTGTTTTACTTTTATAATTAGATTTAAATGCATCTATAATTGATTTTGTATGTGGTGTAGGGTTCAAATTTCCTTTTTTACATAAGCATACCTAATTCACTCAACACTATTTATTGAAAAGACCATCTTTTCACCATGATTCTGCCATGCCTCCATTTGTCATAAATTAAATGTGGATTAGCCTTTTACTATGGCTTACATATTATCTTGATACAAGTAGAGTAACTTTTCTAATTTCTTTTAAATATATTAATACATGCCAAATCCACTGCTGTGCTTTAAAAATATGTTCTCAAAGACCTCCTCTATCTATTAAACATTAAGCTCATCTCTTACTACCAATAAAGCCCAATTCCTTGGGCCAAGAGATTGGCATGTATTCATATGATTATGTTATGACTATAAAGATTCATATTTGGACAATATAGGTAGCATGTGAAGACATAATTAAAAAATAAAAGAGTACATGTAAACATTGTTTCTTTGTTGACATATTCATCTACACTTTCCCATGAGGACATAAACTGCACAGGGCAGCCCTTTGTCTTGATTACCGCTCTATCCCCAGCACCCTTTAGGTACTCAACAAATATCTATTTAATTAATCATGAAAGAAAATAGAAAACCTACATGTCTTCTATAATATTTCAGAGTCCATAGCCAGGAATTAAGGATAGTTTTTAAAAGACATACATTGATAATGTTTTCCATGAGCTATCAAAGACCTGAGATAGTCAGTAATAGGAAATACAACCGCGAGTACCCGGTAGCAAATTATCTATGGTAAACGAAACAAGCCAACACCACTTACGTTTTCTTCAACTTTTATTTTATTTTAAGTTCCAGGGTAAATGCTTGATGTGCAAGTTTGTTACATAGGTAAACATGAGCCATGGTGGTTTGCTGCACAGATCAACTCATCAGTTAGCTATTAAGCCCAGCATCCATTAGCTATTCTTCCTGATGCTCCCCCTCCCCCAGCATCCCTACAACAGGCCCCAGTGTGTGTTGCTCCCCACCATGTGTCCATGTTCTCATCGCACAGTTCCCACTTGTAAGTGAGAACATACGGTATTTCATTTTCTATTCCTGTGTTAGTTTGCTGAGGATAACAACTTCCAACTGCATCCATGTCCCTGTAAAGGACATGATCTTGTTCCTTTTTATGTCTGCATATATTCCATGGTGTGTGTATACCAACCCCACTTTTCTATTCTTACTGCCACTGTGTCATTTCCAATCCTCTCCATCATGTAGCTGGATTATTACAATATTCTCCAATTAGTCTCCATGACTTTGGTCTTGCTTCTCTCTATCCACAAACCTTCTACCAAGTCTTTTCTGTTACACAGTTAGGGTCAAGTCACTGATTTCAGACTTTGATGTAAAAGTAACGAGCTATCTTCTAAATCCTTAGTATGACACTCAAGGTCCTCATAAACTGGGATAGAGTGTGGCTGATAGGAAGTATTCAATAGCCATTGGTGAATGACTCATCTCTACTTACCTATCTCGTGTGTCCTACTTCACCCTACCAAGTACCATAATTGCAAGCAACTCACTGCCCTAAACAATTTGTGCCTTTTCATTCCTCTATTTTTGTAACTGATGCCCAAATTCTTAAACCACTATTTCTACTGACTCAATATTCAAGGCTACTTTATCCCCAGATCCCCAGTTAAGATTGATTATTGCTTTGGACACTGGCAACATTTAAATTCTCTTTGGACTATTTAACTGTCTTGTCTTATTATATCACATATTGTATTATACTTGTTTGTTCAATATTCCTCCCATTATATTCCTAAACTGTTTCATACTTTTTATTGTAGAATCATGTTTAAAGTTTATGTATCCACTCCCTGCATTTTTAATTGTAACTAGCAAACACTAGCAAACACTTAATGCATGGTTGTTAAATATACAAATTAAAGGAGGATCTCACACTGTGGTTCTCAAACTTATCCAGGCAGTGGAACCCCTGAAAATTTTACTATTCTTTGTCAAATACTGCAAAATATTATTAATAAAACTTAAAATGACAAACTATATCACATTGTGATAAATGAGGATTATTCGTTCTTAGATTTTTTGATAAAATACTGAGAAACATTTAAAAGGAACGAATTATGAGATAAAATGTTAATGAAGAAAGTTTTTCCAGTAACTTCATGTTTCTCTGATCAGAAAGGGACTCCCCTTTTGAGTGTCATGAGCAGGATACCTGGCTCCAGTGTTCCAAAGGATTGCAGCAGAGAGTCCCTCGTTCCACCTGTACAACTTTTGTGAAAGCTGCTGCTCTGCAGCAAGGAAGAGTGCTAGTGAGATGAGAGATTTTGCATTCACACCTATCTACAAGATAAATACATCTCAGGAGTGATCACCCTTTCAAGAGTTGTTATTTTCTAACTTGCCTTTAGGCTTCAAGACGTTAATGCCATTGTACATCACAGTGAACAACCTATCACACCACATCAAATCAACATGGATAACTAAAGGTCTTTGAAAATTCATGTTTTAACAACCATCTTAAATCATTCTTAACTCTTCAGACAAAATGAGGTAGAAAATGATCCTGACACAGACCAGAAGAACACAAATACAGAAATTCTGTTTCAAACACCAGCTCACCTCCACTTCTGCCATTGTAAGGCTGGCTTCCAGAAATAACCGATTCAGTCTGCTTGGGAATGAGGACTTCATGGCATCGTGTCAAATAACATATTGCTCAAGAATCCCCTCCTGATTTCTAGGTCCTTTCCTTTAGGATGTACTGTTAGGTTCAGTACCGAGCTTGCAGCCCAGGGAGTTTCTGATATATGCATCCCTTGGTCATTTACGAAGACACAGGACCAGAGGAATAAATAAACTCAGAGTTGGGATTGATTTTAGAGAATTTCCAATAAGCTCTTATCAGATGCATCTAATTCTGCCTTTGTTTGAATATTTCCAGTAAGGAGGACATCGTCACACTTTTGAAAACCCACAACATTTTTGAAGGAGTCTAAATGGCAGGATATTCTTCTATCTTACACCAATATTTTACCCATAGACTTTTCCTTGATGGCCTTTGTATTCTTGCAAATTGTCCCAACAGTCTTTCTTTCTGATAACTTTCTCATGGGCTTGATTCACCCATATCAGCCTGGGTCAATGCCTGATTTATTAGCAATCACTTACTAAATGTTACTGAATGAATGAATGAATGAATGAGTTAACAAATACATGAATTTTAAAGACCTTTCCTCTCCTGGCTAATTACTCCACTTCCCCACCAAATCTTATAGCTGTTGCCCATGTGAGCATGAAACAAGTCAGGGTCTTTAATTTTCATAACATTTATGCATGAGGGCAGGGAATATTGTTTATTTTGTTCATGAATGTAACCCAAGTGTCTAGAACTGTACCAGACATATTATAGATGCTCAATAAATACTTTACATAAGTAAATAAAAAATGTCATTTGTCCCCAAGTTTTCTTGTTTAGCATAATATACCAAAGTTCTCAATACTTTGCAGATAGTTTAATCTCAAAATAAATGCTAAATGTCTTTGAAATCATTTATATTTGAAGGCTAAAGGACATGCTAACCATTTGTTCCTCCCCAGGAATCTCTCAGTTCTATTCCTGTATATGTTGAACAGCAGGAAGCTACTAGACTACATTATTTTTACACCCCATATAAATGTCTTCTCAAAACAATAATTAACATAATACCATCTGCTTCTATGCAAATTGGGAATATGAAATGGTCATAGGAAAATTGTGTTTAAATCTTGTGTAAAATTGCTATTGAAGAGATTTTCAATTAAATTGCTCATTGTAAACAAACCCACAAAATAAATTTATTTTAGAATAACATGCTATAAAAAGTTTCACTCATCTAGAAAATTATATGCTTTGTTTTTCAGACAATAAGAGCTACATAAGCCATTATGTTTTGTTTGTTTTGTTTGTTTACTTGCTTGCTTTCCTGTCTGCCAAAAATCCCAGAGCATAAGTTAATGTTTAATTGTAGAAATTATTATAAGTATGAGTTTCTGGTATAAATACTCAAACTGTGTCTCAAATACAGAAGGCCTGATTTATTATTATTATTATTATACTTTAAGTTCTAGGGTACATGTGCACAACGTGTATGTTTGTTACACATGTATACATGTGCCATGTTGGTGTGCTGCACCCATTAACTCGTCGTTTACATTAGGTATATCTCCTAATGCTATCCCTCCCCCCAGGCCTGATTTTTTATGCTTGTTTTAAAGATCTTAGTGTATATATGTCATTATCATTAGTCATGGCAAATGGATTTCTGGATTTCTTAAAGGAGATGATTTCCTGCTACCTTTTGATTAATCTCCCTTCTTCACTATACAAGGAGACTTCAAAAAAGTTCACAGAAAATGAAATTAAAAGATAAAAATGAAAAATATAAAGTTTATTTCTCAACCTAAGCTCCATCAAGGTCAAGACACTTTTATGCATGATAGTTCCAGACATTTAGTCCATCCCTACAGAGCTGAGGATTCAGGGAATTTAACCACATCAATGCTTAAACTCTTTTGTACGTTCTCTTTTACATATAAACTGAAGAAAATAGGTCCTCTGTACATATTTTTAAGATTAGAAAACAAAAAGAAGTCAGAAAAATCCAAATCAAGACCATACATTGGATGCCTAATGATTTATCATTGAAACTCTCACAAAAAAATTGTTTGATGAGAGGAATGAGCAGGAACATTGCCACGGTGAAGAAGGACTCTCATGTGAAAGTTTCTCGGGCATTTTTCTGCTAAAGCTTTGACTAAGTTTTTCAAAACACCCTCATAATAAGCAGATGTTATTAGTGTTCTTTGGCCTTTCAGAAAGTCAACAAGCAAAATGCCTCGAGCATCCTACAAACTGTTGCCATAACCTTTACTCTTGACAGGTCTGCTTTTGCTTTGACTGGACCACTTCCATCTTTTAGTAGCCACCACTTTGTGCTTTGTCTTCAAAATCATACTGATAAAGCCATGCTCTATCTCCTGTTAAATTCTTTGAGGAAATGCTTCAGGATCTTGATCCCACTCGTTTATATTTCCCAATGAGGATTCTGCTCATGTCTACAGCTGATCTGGGCACAACCGTTTTGACACTTAGCGAGTAAAAGCCTTGCTCAACTTTAATTTTTCAGTCAGAATTGTATAATCTGAAAGAATTGAGATGTCTATGGTGTTGGCTATTGTTTCTGCTGTTAATCATCAGTTCTGTTCAATTAGAGTGCAAATAAGATGAACTTTTTTTGTGACTAATTAATGTGGATGCTCTGCACTGTAGACTTCATCTTCAACCTCATTTTATCCCCTCTTAAAATGAGCAGTCCATTTGTAAAGTGCTGATTTTGGGGGCGCATTGTCCCCATAAAGTTTCTGTGAGGCATCAATAATTTCATCATTCTTCCACACAAGCTTCACCATAAATTTGATGTTTGTTCTTGCTTCAATTTTAGCAGAATTCATGTTACTATGATGGGGGCTCTATTTGAACTGATACATTACCCTCCTCAGGCCCTGAAAGTAGATTCTCTTCAGACACGTTATAACAAGTTAGTACAAGTTATTTAAGTTTATTTTGGCACACAAAAAAAATCATCCATGCATAGTTTTTTCCTAATGCACATTTTCCATAAACTTTTTGAGGTCCCCTGATATGTAAAGTCCTACAATAAATCACAAAGGAGATCCTCCTTCCTTTCTGTTCTGAACTCTTTCCCTCCTGCTTTGTGTTCCACCTTAGGAATTTGGTTTCCCCTCTGAACCTTGTTCCATCCTCTCTTCCAAGAAACTATCAAATAAGCTGATTCACAGTAGTGTTAGTAGCTTACTACCAACACTTTTCCACGTTACAAGTCAACCTCCCTATTTCCAAGATAATTATTTCACACTTTATATTTCTCATAAAATCTAGGAGAGCCCCTGGCCACTTTTCACTCTCATCTAGTGATCTTGCTTCTTATTTCGCTGAGGAAAGAGATGCCATGAGAAAAGAACTACAGGCCGGGTGCGGTGGCTCAAGCTTGTAATCCCAGCACTTTGGGAGGCCGAGACGGGAGGATCATGAGGTCAGGAGATCGAGACCATCCTGGCTAACACCGTGAAACCCCGTCTCTACTAAAAAATACAAAAAAAAATCTTGCCGGGCGAGGTGGCGGGCGCCTGTAGTCCCAGCTACTCGGAGGCTGAGGCAGGAGAATGGCGTAAACCCGGGAGGCGGAGCTTGCAGTGAGCTGAGAACCGGCCACTGCACTCCAGCACGGGCGACAGAGCGAGACTCCGTCTCAACAAAAAAGAACTACAACCTCTGACCACCAAATCTAACCATCTACCTGCATTGACACCACCAATTTTTTTTTCTCTCTTTCTCCTTGATATTTCCATAGCCATGCAAACATACTAAGATATCTCCCATGATAAAGACACGTATTTAAGACCTTCACGTTTTTCCTTTACTCCTCTAGTTCTCTGATTCCTTTTATAGAAAAACTCTTTAAATAATTATCTACCCTTTTCTCCATTTAAAAAAAAAAAAATCCACTTTCTCCTGAATCCCCTTCAATCAGGCTCATCCCCACTACTTCTCCCCATCACCAGATCCAATGGACCTCATCTTTCTAGACCTCTCAGCAGCATTTGACATACATGATCACTTATTTAAAACAAATTAGTCACTTGGCTTTAGCAAGGCTGTACTCTTTTGGTATGCCTCCTATCTCTTTGGCCATTTCCTCTCCGTCTCCTTTTTGGGTCTTCTTTCTCTTCTCAGCTGTAAATTGTTAACGTGCCCCTAGACTCAGCACCCCCCCTTCCCAACCTTCTTTTACCCTTTATTTACATTCTCTCTTTAAGTGATCTCACCCTGTCCCATGGTTTTAAATACTGTCTATCTGCTGGTAACTCCAAATATTTACATCTGAGCTATTTCTCCTACAAACTCCAAACTAGCATATCACTCTGCCCACCAAACATCTCTTCTTGGATGTCTAATGGATATCTCCAGCTTAACATGTCCAACCAAACTCTTGTTGCCCCTCCACAAACCAGCCCACTAACCTCTCATCTCAGCAAATGACAACACTATTTCTCCATTTACAACAGCGAAAAACTTAGGAATCATCCTTGACTTCTTTCTTTCTTTCGTATCTCACATAAAATCCATCAGCAAATGTTATTTTATCTACCTTCAATATCTTATGGATCCAAATACTCTCTTCCCACCTCCACCTCTACAACTGAAATCTAAGGCACCATGATCCCTGGCCTTGATTACCACAGCCACTACCTGTCTGATCTTCCTGCTTCTTTTTTGCTTCCTTGCAACCCACACGCCATAGAGTAGTCAAAGAGATTCTTTTAAAATGTAGATAATAAAATGCCACCCTCTTGCACTCACCCTTCTAATGACTACTCAGCATTTTTAGAATAAAATTTTATTGTGCTCTGAACAGGTTTTCACAATCCAGCACCTGGATATTTCTCTGACTTATTTCCTAAATATCCTTCCTCTGTTCCTTTCTTTGTGGCCACATGACCCTCCTCTGGTTCTTGTAATAACACAAGCACACTGCAGCCTGGGGCTTTGACCATTTGTTCTCCGTTCCTAACAGGCAACTCTTTGAGTCCATCCCTCACTTCCTCAAGTCTCTGTTCAAACATCACCTCTTCCAAAAGAGCTTTCCTGGCCACTCTTTCCAAGCTGGCACACTAATAATGCTCTCCGCTTCCTGGCTGGTTCTATGTAAAGTATATAACTACTTGACATTATATATTTGTTTGTTCCTTGGCTTGTTTTTTTGTTATTTTACTCAAATAGTAAGCTTAAGAATTGAAGGTGTTTGTGGTTTGTATACTGCTGCAACGAGGCCCCAAAGTACTCAAACTAAATACTGCTGAAATATAAAATTATCCACTAACATGAAATTCTGTGACTTTTTCTTGGCTCCCATTCTCCTTGACTTCTCTCTCGACTTGGCAATAGAATTAACACTTCCTTCTAGAGAAAGCTTTCTCTTCTTCTTGGGTTGCACTCTCATCCCAAATGATTTTCTTTAAGACTCTTAATTGAAGATACTAATATTATAGGTGCCTCTCAATATCCACTATTCTCTGTTTCTTCCTTCATAATGAAATTCTCAATTTTTAACTGATCACTCAGATTTTTCACTACCCAGGCAAAACACTACAATTGCCAGACTCTCCTGCAGCCTCCCAAGTGACTAAATTTAGGCCAATAAGAGGTAAAAGAACATGTTTTGTGAAACTTCCTGAAAGCCTTTTCTAAGTGAATATATTTGCCCTTCTTCCTCCCAGGAATACAGATGTAATGGCCAGATTCTAGCAGTCATCTTAGGCCATAAAGACAAATACCGACACGCCCTAGCAGTAGGGAGCCATGAGCAGGAAGAGTACTGGATCATTGCTTTATGGGGCCGATATCCCAGGCCTGGACCTCAGTGACATCACAGAGACATAATCTTCTATTTTTCTTAAGCAATTATTCTATTGTTTTCCCAATTGATACATCTCTCAGCACACTTAGGGCATTAACATTCACCCTCAGCAGAATGACTTAACTTTCTTGTTCCATCCCATTTCTCTCTCCTGAGTTCCAGTGCTGCACATTCTGAGGTCATTGACGAGAACCTGCTTCAAAGTGCAATTCATCATCATCTTCATCCTCAATCAGCAGTCTTTCTGGATTTCAGTATTACTCTAGATCTGTAGTCCCCAACCTCTTTGGAAGACAATTTTCCCACAGGAACAGCAGGGGATGGTTTCAGGATGAAACTGTTCCACTTCAGACCATCAGACATTAGTTGGATTCTCATAAGAAGCATGCAACCTAGATCTCCCACATGTGCAGTTCACAATAGGGTTTGTGCTCCTAGGAGAATCTAATGCCACTGCTGATCTGATAGGAAGCTGAGCTCAGGCAGTAATGCTCACCTCCTGTGGGTGGCCCAGTTCCTAACAGGTCACAGACCAGTACTGGTTTGCAGCCTGGGGATTGGGGACCCCAGCTTTGAATAATACCAAAAAGCCCATAATCAACAGTACGCTAGCCAGCAAGCCTGGCTACTTTTATACTTATATATTTTAAAGACAGATATGCCTAAGATGCTGGAAATGTGGGGGATTGCAGGTAAACAACTTATAAATGGAGATTATTTCCCTATATCCATGAACTGAGCTAAAACATTATTAGAGTGCGAGAAGACAGCAGTTTCAAATATAGCTAAGTATATGCTAACCCAAAACCATATTAAGCCAACAGACTAGATTTCAGTATTTATTCTTTATAAGCCAGCATTCAAACATGATTTGCTTAATAGAGCAATGAAGATTAAAATGGACTATTACGGCCGGGCGCGGTGGCTCAAGCCTGTAATCCCAGCACTTTGAGAGGCCGAGACGGGTGGATCACGAGGTCAGGAGATCGAGACCATCCTGGTTAACCCGGTGAAACCCCGTCTCTACTAAAAAATACAAAAAACTAGCCGGGCAAGGTGGTGGGCGCCTGTAGTCCCAGCTACTCGGGAGGCTGAGGCAGAAGAATGGCGTAAACCCAGGAGGCAGAGCTTGCAGTGAGCTGAGATCCGGCCACTGCACTCCAGCCTGGGCAACAGAGAGAAACTCTGTCTCAAAAAAATAAAAATAAAAATAAAAAAATAAAATGGACTATTACAAATAACAGAGCCTCTGTGAAATATTGGCTTAATACACAAATGCCCTCAAACAAAGCTTAGAAAACATGCTTAAAATTGGTGTTGGCTGGAGTCCCAGAGACTTTATAATCCAGTAATCCAGTTTGTAGGACTGATTCAGGCATAATAATGCAGTAGATGGAGTGGCTTCCTTGCTGTACCTTCATCTTTCCTTTGGAACATTCTACCGTCACACCTGCCATTGCCAAGCACCTCACCTGTGAACTCCTGTTGCCTCCCATTACCTCCATAACTGAAAATATAAGCAGAGAACATCCTTCTTCAAAGTCAGGCTTACAGGTACTCAGGAGGCCACCAAAGGCTTGTGTCTGTGTTCCTCTCCTCGTCCTTCTGTCCAACAAACCCCAGTCACTGGATCACATTTCCTTAGGGCCAGACTTTGTGCTTCTCCAAGTCTTGAGCAAACCGATCATCTCAGTAGAGTTCACGGAAAAAGAAAAAAAGAAGAAGATTCCCCAGATCTCCCCTTTGCTTCCAAATAGCATTTGTACTTTTTATGGTCTTCTGAAGACAACATTCCCTGCCTTTGCTACCTAACTCAGGGAAAGGCCAGGAGGGTTAGCAGCTGGGGAGAGGAGGGGATATACCACCAGTCAGGGTAGTCACATCGTTGCCAGGGTCTCATCAACTCAGGCAAATGGAGTCTACATAGCTTCAGCCTGATGTTTACAGAAAGCAGGGAGATCAAGAATGATTCCAATAAGTGACCCAACTAAATGTTAAGATTAACATAGAAACAGTTGCATCAAATCTTCTGCAAATGATGCACTCTTGAAGTTACTGCAAGACTGGGGCTTGACAGGCTTCGAAACCCCTGTGCTACATGAATCTAAAGGACTTAGCACCAGTTTTGCACACATCAGAGGATCACTTTCTTATATCTGCATAGGCAGTGTCATAACACTAACGAGATCCTGAATTCTGAATGCCCTATCTGAATTATCTGCAGAATACATCAACCACCCAAGCACAAAATAATAAATCTTACCAACATTTTTCCAGAGGTCAGCTAAGAGGAACATGAATTTAAGAGCAATTTTTTTTTGCTACTTAGTATTTCTCAAAACTACCATAAATTATCCAGAACTCCTACAATTAATTGGCTTTAGACTTTTATGAGTTCCCAACATGTCCTTTTAAATTCCTATTAAAGAAGAGTTAACTTGTTAGAGATGGTGAGTTAATTTAAAAATATTAAAAGTATGAAATCTTATAGGTGTTTCTTTATGTTTCCATAGATTCTTAAAGTACAAAAATAGCTAATAAAAATACTTCACAGAAATTTTTGTTTCAGAGACTTGATCAATATTAATATGGAGCAAATTCTGATGTTTTTAGCATTAAAAAACCAGAAAGATATTTAAATAATTACATTGAATTATATCTATCCTTATGATGCTTGCCCACCCTGATGCCAAGTCTATGCTATAAGTCACTGTTCTTATGTTTTGTTGTTGTTGTTTTGGCATAGCTGAGTAATTTTTGATATCAGCTTTGGAAACAGTTGCTCCCAAGCCTAGAGACATATAAATGATGAGAAAAAGTATTTGAAGAGTAAATATAACCACTCCACTCAAATGGCCCATAAAAGCTACCAGTAACTTTTGGCCCGTCTAAAATTGTTACCCAGGAGATCCTGGTTACATGAGAAAAATTCATCTTTGTTTTTCTTTCTTTTTTTTTTTGAGAGGGAGTATCACTCTCGCCAGGCTGGGGTGCAGGGGCATGCTCTCGGTTCACTGCAACCTCCGCCTCTCAAGTTCAAGCAATTCTCCTGCCTCAGCCTCCTGAGTACCTGGGACTACAGATGCACGCCACCACGCCCGGCTAATTTTTGTATTTTTAGTAGAGACAGAGTTTCAACATGTTGGTCAAGATGGTCTTGATCTCCTGACTTCATGATCCGCCTGCCTCGGCTTCCCAAAGTGCTGGGATTACAGGCGTGAGCCACCACACCCAGCCTAAATTCATCTTTTGATAATGTACAAAGAGGATGTAAAATATTCATGTGCAAAGTCTGAAAATTCTGATAGGCAAATATGAGGAGACCCCCCCTGCCCAACTCCATGTAAATAGTTCACTTGGAAATCCAAAGCTGTGAAGAGTAGAAAGGTATGAGTGCAATGCTCAGAACACTCTCACTAGTGCCAGTATACATCCTGCTAATGTTGTGTCTTGGCCAGAAGGACCTATATTTGTATTGAATGCCAATGTAAACCTAAATAGTTTTTCTTCTGGTAACCCAGATGTAAGAAGTTTCCTCTAACAAAAGCCCACAGAAAGGTTAAATTCGTTGGATAACTTTCGGCGGCTGCTTCCCTCAGTCTGGGCACACCCCAGGTGGTCTTCTGTGTCACAGATGCTCCAGGTATGGTCAAGGGGAGATGGGTCAGTGATCTGTGACTGCAGTTTAAGCAGCTACCTGCATTGACATCTAAGTTAAATCTTCACTCATTGTCCACCAAGGGAGATACAGTTAGAACCATGCAAATGATCCTGGGAGCTGCCAGCCAAAGCAGAGTTGGTCAGCTCATTTAAGGCTCTGAGCATTCAGACTTTAAATCCTTATAAAATGGACTTTTATAAAATCCATTTGCTCTTCTGTCCTTTGCCCAGAATCTCATTGCACCTGACATTTCAGTAGATTTAGAAGCCTTGAGGGAGACCAAATGCTTATTGTAGATGATATTTACTTGCAAAAACTCAGAGCGATGTTTATGCTTCCTTGTTGCTGCACACGAAATAATAGTATTGTGAAAAGCAATGAAATCAGATAGGAAAATATAACACTTAATCAATGCTGTGTCAAGGACCCAGCAGCATAGCAGCCCAAAGCTGCTGAAATACATCTGCTTTGCTTTTTGACACATGCTGGGCCAAAGAAACACACCATTTCTCTGGGTTCACCTCCTGGGGTGAGAGTCAAGTCCACACAGGTCTGAGGATGGCTGTGCCCTGCCACTTGTGGGAGCATACTATTAGGTTGGTGCAAAAGTAACTGCAGTTTTTACCATTACATTAAAAGTAACCAACACCTAACACCTCAGGCTCTGGAATCCAATGACATGGGCTTTAGATCCTGGCTTTAATACTTGGTGCTCTGTGACTCTGAATAACTCTAACCTCTCTAAGTCTCAATTTGTTTCATTCATAGGAATGTCAGTACGTAACTTGTAGAGCTGTTACAAATGATACATAAGAAAAGACTTACACAAAATAAACACTAAAAATGTCTATGGCTGGTTTATCTTTGTTTTTGTTTTTGTTGTTTGAGACAAGGTCATACTCAGCTGCCCCGGCTGGGTGATCACGGCTCACTGCAGCCTCAACCTCTCTGGCTCCAGAGATCATCCCACCTTAGCCTCCTGAGTAGCTGGAACCACAGGTATGCACCAGCGTGCCCAGCTGATTTAATTATTTTTTGTAGTGGCAGGGTCTCACTATGTTGCCCAAGTTAGCCTTGAACTACTGGGCTCAAGCAATCCTCCCACGTTGGCCTCTCAAAGCTCTAGGCATAAGCCACTACACCTAGCTCTGATTTTCAAGTAAGAATGAAGACAAAAATGTTATCTAAATTTTCTCCAGTAGGCTTATAGCAACAATTAAGTAAACTCAAGGTGAAATGGGAGTACTTCTTTCAACTTCTGAGGTCAGTACCATGGAGATGAGCTTTACTCAGTCACAACAGTTCACTTAGCCTCACAGAGACAAAACATTCAGCTTAATGACCTGCGGATCTGAAATCTTACATTATATACATAAAATATATTCATTTGTGTTTGCTTTCCGACAAAGAAAATATCCATCCAAATGAATGGGAAATTTAATACCACATTTATTGATATTGATCAAGGAAACCATGAGTAGATATGACTGTAGTACAGACCCTGCTTCATTGGAGGTCCTTGGTACATCTGTCTTGTTATTGCTGGCCTTTAGGCATGACTTCATGATTGTTGAAAGGACACCCATTAACAATCAGTCGGCCTGGGTCTGAATCATTTGGGAAAGTTATCAACCTAAACCTCAGTTCTTGACTTAGTGGAGTATCATGCCTCCTGATATAGTTCAATTGTGTCCCCACCCAAAATCTCATCTTGAATTGTAATCCCCAGAATCCCCATGTATTAAGGGACCAAGTGGAGAATTACATTATGGGGGCTGTTTCCCCTAAGGTGTTCTCATGATAGTGAGTGAGTCCCCCAAGATCTGAGGGTTTTATAAGTGTCTGGCATTTTCCCTGCTTGCACTCACCCCATCCTGCCACCCTGTAGAGAAGGTGTCTGTTTCTCCTTTGCCTCTCGCCATGACTGTAAGTTTCCTGAGGTCTCCCTGGCAATGCAGGGCTGTGTGTCAATTAAGCCTCTCTCCTTTATAAATTACCCAGTTGTGGGTATTTCTTCATAGCAGTATGAGAACAGACTAATACACCTGTCTATCTACTGGAGATTGTGTAGTACTTTCTCAAGTGAGACAGTAAATCATTGAAAGTCCTTTGGAAATCTCAATGTGTATTGATCGTATAAAACCTTATCATACATGCAATAAAAATTCAGAGAAAGGAAAGACCAAGTTTCAAGAGCAAGTTTGTCTCCAAGTATAACAGTGTCTTCCTGCTTAACCCATATCATAAAAAATGTAGTATGCACATCTTTTAGTTTTAAAAAAGTTTTGGTAGGCCAGGTGCAGTGGCTCCCGCCCGTAATCCCAGCACTTTGGGAGGCCAAGGGGGGTGGATCACGAGGTCAGGAGCTTGAGACCAGCCTGGCCAACATAGTGAAACCCCATCTCTACTAAAAATACAAAAAATTAGGTGGGCGTGGTGGTGGACACCTGTAATCCCAGCTACTTGGGAGACTAAGGCAGGAGAATCACTTGAATCCAGGAGGCAGAGCTTGCAGTGAGCCGAGATTGCACCACTGCACTCCAGCCTGGGCAACAGTGTGAGACACTGTCTCAAAAAAAAAAAAAAAAAAAGGTTGTGGTAAAAAGCATATAATATAAAATGTACTATCTTAACCACTTTTTAGTATACAATTCAGTAGTGTTAACTATATGCACATTGTTGTACAGAAGATCTCTAGGAATTTTTCTTCTTGCATGGCTGAAACTCTGAAACTCCACAGCCATTAAACAACATCTTCCTCTTCCCCCCACCCACCCTGCAACCCTTAACAACCACAATTCTACTTTCTGTTTCTATAAGTTTAATGCTTTAGATACCTCAAACAAGTGCCTTTTTGTAACTGGTTTATTTTGCTTCGCATAATGTGCTCAAATTTCATCCTTGTTGTAGCATATGACAAGATTTCCTGCCTTTCAAGGCTGAATAATATTCCATTGTATGTATATGTCAATTTTTTATTCACTCATCTATTGATAGATATGTAGGTTGCTTCTACCTCTTGGTTATGGTGCACAATGCTACAATGATCGTAGGCATGCAAATACCTTTTCAAGATCCTGTTTTCACTTCTTTTGGATCTATACCCAGAAGTGGGATTGCTTCAGTGTGGCTTTCTGGAAACCCCTGATATTCATCAGCACTAGAAAGATGCTGGTAATAGATGCTACTTTGGAGACAAGGTTGTTTCTGTGTATTCCTGGGTAACAGATATTGTGCCCTTCATGGTCTGTGATTCCAGGAAAAAGCAAAAGCAAAACAGAAAACAAGTGAGGAGAAACATCCTCCTAGAAACCCATTTTTCCTCCTGACTTCTTCTAAATGCCTAATAACATCAGCAGTTTTTAGACGTGGAGCGGAGTCATTTTTTAACTAGAAAAAAATATCATTTTAAGAAAAGCAAGAGACTATGAAGGAATTGAATCTCTAGGACCTTCCTAATTGAACTGGAAATTTTGCACTAGGACTAGTTTAATTTTCCAAGATCTTTGGAGGATCTTTAATGTAATTAAACTAGAAATAAGGATAATGGAAGTTGGAGAAGAAAATAGCATCTTCCATTTACTGGAGAAGAAACAACAACAAATAGAATTCCCAGCCCACAATGGCCTACAGTGTGAGATATATTAGAAGAGAATTTAAGACCACAGAAGGCCTGTTTGCGAGGGCCTAGCTAGCCTCTGAGTCCTATAGTGGTACGGAAGCAAGGGGAATTATTATTGATTGAAAAAGAGAGTAGAAACTAAATGATATCTGCACTATTAAGACTCTTTCAACTCTGAGGGAAAGTAATCTAACTCAAAGTAGTGTAATCATGGCTCTTATCACTAACAAGTCCAAGAGCACAACTGACCCAGGTACAGCAGGATCAAGGTCCCATATGGTGCCACCAGGTCTTGATCTCTCTTCACTACCTCTTAGGGAAGATTTTTCCATATGGTAGGCACTATGGACACTATAACCCAGTGCACAGCTTAGCAGATCAACCAGAAAGGATGCACCCTCCCTGACGACTCTAGCAGGAAAGTTCCAGTGACAGCCTTAAATAGTGCAACTTGGGCCACGTGTTCATCCTCAAACCTATCACTGGGCCAATGGCCAGTGGAGGAAATCAGAGTTCTGTTATCAGAAAGTGAGTGAAGATATCTTAACCACAATGCTGGCATTGAAAAACACCAGAAATCAAAGTTCTTTCCGTGATTTTCCACCAAGAAGGTAAGATGGGCTGGTCTCCACAGTCTCTTTTAGCTCAGATCCAGCTTTCTTAGTAAAACTACTCAAGGCCAAAGTCCCTGGCCACCATTACTTTATAACTGAAAGGAAACTGCTATGCAGCTTGTACATTCCACTTGGTGAGAAAGAATAAGAGTACCTCGATAGAAGGAGCAGGTTTCTTTACATGGAAGTCACTAGTTACTTGCATAATACATGGATTTTCTCACTGTTGACTGTTATAATTTTATAAACTAAAGTGCAATCGTGTGGCAGTGGGCCAGAATGATGAGAAAAGGCCTTACTGAGGAGGTGGCATTAAAATTGAGAACTGCATGAAGAAA
>NW_012116599.1:2623776-2625150 GCF_000951035.1 Colobus angolensis palliatus | reverse complement strand
CTGTATCTCACTGTCTCCCACTAACTCATGCTCACACTGTATTTTCCACTGTATTTTTTCTTTCCAGTTATCTCCTTCTAATACACTATGTGGTTTATATGGTATATGTATTGCTCATTATTTTCCCTCTAACAATGTGTAATTTATTTGACAGAGGATTTTTTCTTTTTGTCCAAGGCTGTACCTGGCACATAGTAGATGCTAAAATAAATAGTTTTTAGATGTAAGTGTGGAGGGAGAAAGGAAGAAAGATTTGTCTTCCTAGTGTGTTTTCTTATTGAGGAACTGTAATACATACCTTTGTCCTGAGGCCCCTTATCCATCTCTAGTCCTTATAGCTTGGTATGCATTTTAGCGCCTTATGCCCAGGATCTTAGCCTTGAAGATAAATGGAACACATTGGCCTGAGAAGAGACCAAATTCCATTGGAACAACTTTCAGGGACTGTCCCTTTTCTTTTACTGCCCTGGAATATGCAGGATGCTACTGAATCAAAGTAGGTCATTGGCCAAGGACTGGAAATAGTTTTGATGTTGGCGTTGTTAAGCTGGGAAGTTTTAATGTGATAGTATTGATTGTGAGAAGATTTGAATTAATGTTTTTATTTAAAGATTTTATTTTGGGATAGCTAAGACAACATCCTGACATAGATTGTAGCATCTGTCAAAATTTACACAAAATGTGAACACTGAAGTCCCAGGTTTACAAATAAGCCCTAGCTGTGCTCGCTCTATCTTACAGCTCCTACAGCTTTACTTCTGACTTTTCCTACCTTACAGGATATGTATTTTCCAGAGACATAGGACATTTTTATCTGTCCGTCACATCAATATTCAGAAGGGTAGACCTTTCATTATTACAGGCTTTAACAGAAAACCAATCTCTGTAATATATTACCCCAAATTCCCTGAGAAAATTCCACATATTTTTATGTGTATTGGGATTGGGGCAGAGGTTAACATAAAGTACATCTATAAAAGTTTACTGCTGTGTATACGTTGACCATGGGAGGGGGAAAGCTGGAAAACATATTCCCATGATCCTTAAGAACCAGAAGAAGATGCAGGCACATGGGCTTCCTTAGTCCCCAAATTGGAGACATCTGTGTTGTCCAAGTTCTCACTTTTTCCCATAATCAAAGGGGCAGCTCCTGGAACAGTGGGGTCTTTAGGAAAGAGTACCAGGACTTTTGGAACAGTAACACAGGATGTCCTAAATTTCCATGAAGTATTTTTGACTCTTTGGGGATATGGGTCTGGTTTTCCATGATTGGTGGCCCCAACCATTTTGGTTGTAGAAATTGAAACAATATATGGTACCATATTTTGTCTAAAATGTGACACCACAGATTATTATGTTGTTCACTTTCAAGAA
>NW_012116599.1:2620101-2621646 GCF_000951035.1 Colobus angolensis palliatus | reverse complement strand
AATGAATGAATGAATACAAATTATTGTCAAATAAAAACTTGCAAAAGATGCGATAATCCCACAGAGGCACCACAATAAACAATGTAAATCTAAAGTGTTCAGTAAGCCTGCCATATGTGTGATTGTTTTTGAGCTGCGTGGTGGCAGGTGTTTATCCTTGACATTTTTGCTCTGCATTTATTCTTTGATTTAACCCACCACCACTATGACTGCCTTCACTCACTGATTTCCCAGAATGTGGGTAAATCATAATCTTGTTCTTATTCATCTTTTTTAAATGTATGTATGGTTCACATTTATCTTACTATTGCATATTAGAAGTGTTTTCATCTTTACTTAAAAGTTAGTTATATTTTTGTAACCAGAAATATGCCTTAGTAACTTAATTCTTGTTTATATAATCAGCCTATGGTAAAATTATCAGCTTCTTTATTCAATTGTTTTGCTTAAAATTGCAGATTCTAAGAACACATGAGTGACGTTAAGTGAGGACTCGCTGTACCTTAGTCACCTCAAATCCATTTTAGAAGTAGGTAGAAATAAATTTTGGTAAATTAAATAACCTCATATTTTTTTCAGAACATTCGGCAGAAGTTCAAAATTGTATTTTGCATGACTAAAAGCCAACCTCTTTTTCTGTTAGAAGATAAATGCTAACATTTGTATCACAATTCTTGACCCCAACTGAATTAAAATGGAATTTGGATGCAAGGTACATATTACCCAACTGGAAAGTTTTCCTTGAGTCTTGTAGCGTTATACTACTTACCGCAGTCTTGGAAGCAAGTCAAAATATTTACCAGCCCATAATTGCTAGTACCTGTCTTCCTCAAAGGAGTAGACATACAGTAGTTGAAATAAAACCCCTATTCCTGTCTACTCAGTCTAGCACAAAATGTACTGGTATTTGAATGAGCAATAATAATCAAGGATTTCTTCACTCAGACGTATTGTAAATTATGAACAGAACCAATTATCAAACAAAATAACAGTGCCACATGGGTTTAGGGGGATATTTTGCCAATACAAAGCTAGTACTTATTTTTAAATCCCTAAAATACCTTATATTCTATTGTTAATCCTTCTAAACCCTTTCAATGATTTAAAAATGGTGTCTATTTGCTTGTTGTTTATCAGCAGTACAGGATAAATCATAGCAAGATGTTATTAATCAAAACAACTAATGAGTATTGAAACTGAATAAAAATTAAACTTAGTTGGTAGTCATTATCAGTCATAATAAACTGAAACTCTGGGACGTTACATCTTGAATGTTACCCAGGATAATATGGTTGGAGAACTAAAACCAAATGCAAGTGTCTGGGCTCCCAAGCCAGTGTTCTTACCCCTTTACCACATGTAATATGTGGTGGCAAAACCTCAGAAACATATGCATTGCTGAAAATTTCAACTTCTTTAAAGGTCTAACTTGACTCATCTAGAAAAAGTTTAGAAATGAAATTCTAGGCCTGGGTGTGGTGGCCTACACCTGTAATCCCTGCACCTTGGGAGGCTGAGGGGGATGGATAACCTGAGGTCAGGAGT
>NW_012116599.1:2612970-2615196 GCF_000951035.1 Colobus angolensis palliatus | reverse complement strand
TAATAATAATAATAATAATAATAATAATAATAATGCAGCTGGCTTGAATTTACAATAGGAGGTCATAATTGTTGAGTGTTTACTGTGTCCTAGAGATTTTAAATGGATTATTTTATTTCCACAATCCCATATTGGCACCATTTTATAGACGGGGAAACTGAGATACTGAGAGCTGAAATCACTTACATAAGTGGCAGAGCCAGGATTCAAACCCAGGCTTGTCTGCTACCAAAGTCCATGCTCTGATCTACTGCTGCTGTGGTCACAATAACAAAGACAATAGAAATTAGAATAGAGGTACACCCACTCCCACTTCCAGCTGCCTTTACCAAAATCAGACTGGTTCCTATTTAGCTAAAGCCAACTAAGAGAGGAACAATAATAGAAGTCAGATTGAGTCCTGCCATCTTAAATAATACAAATGCGATTAATGCTAGAAACTTGTTTAGGCTAAACAAGAGAATCCAGGTGAAGGATGTGATAACACTATCATGAAAGCTAAACAAGATGGGAGAAGAGCTGTTGCCTGAAACAATATTCACAAACCTGCCAAATATTCTAATTGGGGCACTGGATCTCTGTCTGTTGGCTCTACATTTGTAAGTAAAAGCCAAAGGACTTTTAAATCAATGTCACCTTTTCCTAAGCCTTGAATCACTTAACAATTTATTAAGTGCATATTGCAGTTTACACAGTGGTTAAAAGCCCTGGCTTTAAATTCCCATTCTGCCATTTTCTAACTGTGTGGCCTGGGGGAACTTAGTGAACCACTATGAACCTCACTTTTCTCATATAGAATGGGTATTCAATTCTATATCACAAGATTGCTTATTATTTTAGACCGAGTCTCACTCTGTCACCCAGCCTGGAGTGCAGTGGCATGATCTTGGCTCACTGCAATCTCTGCCTCCCAGGTTCAAGCAATTCTCCTGCCTCATCCTCTCAAGTAGCTGGAATTACAAGCGCCTGTCACCACACCTAGCTAATTTTTGTATTTTCAGTAGAGATGAGGTTTTACCATGTGGGCCAGTTGGTCTCGAACTTCTAACTTCAAGTGATCCACCTGCCTTGGCCTCTCAAAGTGCTAGGATTACAGGTGTGAGCCACTGCACCTGGCCAATGAAACTATTTATATAAAGCATTTGATAGTGGACCTGACACATAATCTGCACTCAGCAAATGTATCTACTGTTATCAGCCATTGCATGTCCATGTACAGAACATAATAGAAAGGTGCAAAGGAACTCCAAGAGGTGTTCCTTTTCATCAAGGAACATTTAATCCATTTGAGAAGATGAGACGAACAGGCAAATCAGTTAGGAATAAGACAACCTACAAGGAAGGGCTAAGCCATGCTTGTGCTGTGGACCAGAGCTTCTCAAACCCTAAAGGGCACACCAGTCCTCTGAGAGTCTGGTTAAAAGGCGGTTTTTGATTCATTGAGTCTGAGGCAGGTGCCCGAGACTCTACATTTCTAACAAGCTTCCATGCGATGCTCCGTGTTCCTGGTTCGTGGATCACATTTTGCTTAGCGGGGCTGCTGATGCTGAGGGCGGAAGAGGTTGGCCTAGTAAGACCTAGGATAGTCAGGGAAGCTTCGTGAGAGAGATAAAACTGAGCTGGGGCTTGAAGGACACATGGGACATGGGTATCTAAAAAAAAATAGGTGACTTTGTAGGCACATGAACGCCAGTAGAAGGCAGAAGCCAGGAAAGGCATGCGGGGCCGTGAGGAAACGTTCAACTGGTAGATGAAGTCTCTAGCCTGGTCCCACTTTGTAGAGTTAGAGCAGCAGTACCTTTCATCTCAGACAGTAGCTCTCAACCCCCTCTGGGCACCAGAACTACCAAAGCAGCTTAAAAATATACAGATATCTAAACTCCATTCCCAGAAATTCTGATGAAGCTGATATGATTTAATTGAACATCAAGAGTTTGTGCTCCAGTTATGTAAGAAAAAATATCACACATAAGCAGTAAGTAGCCATGCATCTTGAAAATCAGATGTGCTCCTACCGTCACAAGCACCATCAATATCCCAGAGTCACTTAACTAGGTAATTGATGAGACCCCAAAAGCAATAGAGAAATTGAGGCAAAGTGTGTCTTCCACTCTACCCTTGTCTGCATTAGTACAGCAGAAATAGCTACTTAACTTTGGAAAGATTTACTAATGCCAAAGTTGTAATTTTTTTTATTTCTAATCATTTATGGCTCTGCAAGTAATG
>NW_012116599.1:2521522-2612084 GCF_000951035.1 Colobus angolensis palliatus | reverse complement strand
GTCTCAAACTCCTGACTTCAGGTGATCCACCCACCTCGGCCTCCCAAAGGGATTACAGGCATGAGCCACTATGCCTGGGTGTATTTCCCAATATACTTTTAAAATAACATTCCTCCAAAGTTTTTTTTTGTTTTCTAACAGGAATGAGACAATAGGGAAAACATAAAGAGAGAGGTAGGAGGAGAGAGAGAGACAGAGAGAGAGAGAGAGAGAGAGAGGCAGAAGGGTGGGTTGATAGAGAAAAAAGAAGAAAGGCACAAGTAGAAAGAAAGAAAAGAAGAAAAGAAAAAAGAAAGATTTTTAAAAAAAATCTTTAATTGTTTGAAAAGCAAGGATTAGGAGAAAATTTGGGGGAAAACATTTCAGCAGAAAAATAAATGCAGACTGACAAATCATTGGTAAATTCTTGCTGGAGGTATTATTCATTTGCCTTTCTGACTTTAAACAAGGATAATAGCTCTTCTTTAAGTTTCTAATAAAAAATGAATGAGTCCTTGGGACACTGTAATACTGAAAATGTATTATAAAAGCCATTAAACGGAGGATCCAGATTCTAAATGTGGCTCCTTGTGTACAAAAATCTCTTCCATATGGAAATAAAACGTGGTACCTCCTCAATCAACATTTACACAAAAATATAAGGACTTACATTTGGAGACAGGCACTAACACATTGTTTTATGTGCAGAAAACTTTAGAAGATTTGTAAACCCTTCACACCATTGATTTTTCTCTATTTCAAAGGAGAAAAGGTAGAAGAAAAAGAATCCTTTTAAAAGGAATGTCAGTAGGTAAGACTAATGGAGTGCTTACCGTGTGCCAGATACGTTTGACCATCATGATAGCCTCATGATGCTGACACAATTTTAATTTTAGATTAAAGTCTTAGTAGACACATTGAGCAACTTGACCAAAATCAAGTATGTTGTTAGTTGTGGAACCACAATTTGATCTCAGACTGCCTGACTCCAGAGCCCACAATCTTAACCAATTTGTTAAATAAAATATATAGACAAGTGTCACAAGTCTTATATTTCAAATACCCTAATGCATGATGCTTATTTCTTTCAAGCAGGAAACACAAATAAAATCCATCCAAATGATTCTTCACTTGGAGAAGCACTAGTCAATAACAAAGAAAAACTTTTGTTCCTGTGAATTTCAAATGCATTCACATCAAAACTAATAGTCAAAACAGAAACCCAAGGTCAGTATGTTTGAAGTTCACCTTTCCATTAGTTAAAGACTGAAATGTCCTTTAAGACGAATTTAGAATTCCTAGAACTGCCTGAACTTTAATATTCATGTCATAACACAAGTATACTTTGGTGTCATTATCATATTATTATTGGTATATTTCCGTTATTCATCCTTCATTCATTAATCAGGCAAACATCCTGTAAACAGCTAAATTTATACAGATATATAAATAGGATGGAGTTCATTGGTTACTCACTGAAATATTCAGAGACCCACAGGGAAAACATTATGTAACAAAAACTGTGGCTTGGGGAGCAAACTTTCACAGGCACTACCATTTTATCTCAAATAATTTTTTTTTCGTATGTATACTATGAATTTAAGAGCTTGGAAAGAAAGATTAAGCGTCCAAAAGGACAGTGAATTGCTTCATGATATTCAACAATCAGGAACTTTTGAAATGAAATAGGAAAAGAGGTTATCCAATAGGAATAATACAGTGCTTGCTTTCTTGTATTTTTTAGTATTTGCTATGTGCTAAATCCTTTATGTGAATTATATCTTGCTTTGAGTTCCTCAGAAACAGACTCTGTAACAAAGATTCTGTAACAAAGATTCAAGGGCAAGTCGTTAATTTGCAAGGTGTAGTGAAAACTAGAAAAGAGGTAAAGAGATGAGACAGGAAAGGGAAGGAAGCCAAGAAAGAGTGTGGGCATTATCAAGTCAGTTACCGCTTCAGGAAACTGAAGCTTAATCCCACATAAAATATGGGTATTTATTTACCAATTCCCTTTGGTCATGATTTGGGAGATGTGCCTTGGGCATTCATTCCCTGGCACCTCAAAGGTGCAGCCTTCAACAGCTTCAGATAAAGCCTGACAAAGAGATACAGACAGGGATTATTGGAAATTGATCTGCAGACACGAAATAGGCAGACTCAATGGCTTTAGGCGGTACATCTACAGCATCTACTCCAGATGATCCAATTTAACTTCTCTATTAATATCCCCGTTCAAAAGATGAGAACACTGAGGCTCAGAAATATTGAGTAACTTACCCATAAACACACAGCAAGTATGGGGACAGAGCTTGCTTCAAAGAAGGCAGCCTGACTCCAGGGCCTGCAATCTTAGATAGTTCTCTGTACAGTTTCCCAAAAGTTACCATTTAAAAGGTAACTCCACTAGCTTCCCAAGGAAAAGATATGTCTATCCTGTTTTCACCAGCAAAGAAAATCTAATAGAGATTTATTTTCAACACTTTCCATTGTGAAACTACTGTTTTTAAAAAACATTTCTAGCATGATTTTCTGCATTTATAAAACACTGAATAAATGTTGAATGAATGAATGGCTCTATAAAGTTATTCATAAATACATGTGTACATAATCCCTATTTCCAAAAGATCCTACCAGCTTCCAGTTTGAAATTAGGTCACAAAAATTCCTTCACTTAGCCATATTTTCCTGACCTTTCTCTCTATGTTTAGAACCACGGCTTTCTACAAAGAACCCCTAAAAATTACTGGAAGGCTCTAAGAAATTTCTTACATGAACTGCCAAGCTATTCCAATCACAGACTACGTGACACCCACCTTTTTCCTTCTCTTCATCTTTTCTCTGCTGAATACTGAATACTGCACATCCATCCGGTGCCTTTGCTTCTTCCAGGCATTTCCAATGCTTTCAACAGGCACCACCACTAATATGTTGCAGCTCCACAGCACCAAGCTACATGGCATTGATATGGAAGCACAAGAAGGCAGACACAGTATTGCCCTGTTTTCCAATGCATTGTATGGAGTAGTTAGTGAAAAAAGTTATCTGCATATTGACTCTGATTTCTCTTTCCACAAGAGTCTGTAGAGTACTGGGCCTGCAGGCAAGATACCAAGCAGGCCCTATGATGACTACGGATCTGTTCCCTGGCCACCCTTGGACTGCTTCACTCTTAAGATGAGTCCTCTCCCTGAGGCCTTTCTGTCCTTTCAAATTTTGGGACACTCAGCCACCAACCAGCCAGCTCACAATGTCTAGCCCCAGTGTTACAGTAATGTTCAAGCTGGGTCCCCTAAAGTCTCCATTTATACTTGGTTGAATGCATATAATTAATACTTTTTATATGATATATATATGCAAATTATATGTAAGATTAGGAATGAAACCTACTAATGTTATTGCTGCCTGATATTTTCCTCAGTCGGTCTCTAACCTTCTAACTTGCCATTCACTATATCTACAATGTACTCAGTATATGTGCAAAACAAAGAATGAAAATTTTTAAGTTTAAAAATATATCTTCAAAATTTGCCTAAAATCCATATTCTAGGAGCTGGAAAATCCATAAAATTTACTTTCTTGACCTAATAATCTGACACCAGAACATTAATGAAAGATACAAAGAGGGATAATGCCTTAGCCCAAAAGAAGGACTCTCTAATGATGCAGTATCAGGACTTGAGGCAAATGGGTATGGGGGGACATTTTGAGCAGAAATTTTCCTAACATTTCTCGAATATTATTGTGCTGCTAAACTTCAGCTACAATATAAAGTTTAGCATGAATGGAGGGTCCTGAGTTAGATGTTGATCAAGTCAAATGGCAATGAACTCTTGAGAAATGATCTTTAAGTGCCAAAAATCAAAGAATATTCACAGAAAGTTCCAGGTTTCAGAAAGATTAGTCTCCAATAAAGTGTGTATAGATCGGTGACTACAAATACAACTATAATTGCATTTAACTTTTCATCTATCTTTGGGGAAAAATAAATAAAAATAATTAACTGAACCGAATACAAATTATATTCTTAGAATAACAGTTAGATTCCTATAATATAGCTACTGAAGAGGCTGAGGCATGAGAATAGCTTGAGCCTGAGAAGCAGAGGCTGCAGTGAGCTGAGATCATGCCCCCACACTCCAGTCTGGGTGACAGAGTGAGACTCTGCTAAAAAAAAAAAAAAAGTGGAGATAGTGTAATCCAGTGCCTACAAGACAGATACACAGTTAAGAAAATCAAAATTCGAAAAAAGGAAATCTCTGAAACCATTAGGTACCTAATGATCGCTATTGGACAGACAGCAATTGTGATGAAATGAATGATCACTGCCTGTGCACGCACATCGAACGTTATAGTTTAGAAGAAAGTCCTTGGGGCACCATGGAGGACTCTTTTATGAATACTGGATCATGGACACTCTTGTGGACAAAGGGAAACACAGACTTTCACAACTCTAAATTTAAAAGGCATTCCACACAGTATGACTATGAATGTGGAGTTTTAGGTTTACCTTAGCCCATTTATTTTACTCATATCGGCCTTTTCATGTATGAGAAAGTTAATTTAGATAGCTTAAAAAACCCATGTTTAAGTAAGTCTGAAAACACTCTTTTAATGTTTAAATTAAAACATTTAAGTGATAAGTCATCATATCATAGTTCAGTTGGTGTGCTGTTTTTCCTTTCCTAATGATACATACAACAGTAGTGTGTCTTACAATCAATACTACTTTGTTCACTTTTTTCTTTCAGTGAATGGAAGTTCTTTTTTCATTTGTATAAATTTAAGGGGTACCAGTGCAATTTTGTTACATGGACATATTGTATAGTGGTGAAGTCTGGGCTTTGAGTGTATCCATCACTCGAATAATGTACATTATACCCGTTAAGTAATCTCTCATCACCCACTCCCCTTCCACCTCCAGTCACCATTCTGAGTCTTCAGCGTCTATCATTCCACACTCTATGCCCATGTGTAAACATTATTTGGCTCCCACTTATAAGTGAGAATATGCCATATTTGGCTTTTTGAGTTGTTTCACTTAATATAATGGCCCCCTGTTTCATTCATGTTGCTGCAAAAGACATAATTTTATTCTATTTTATGACTGAGTCATATTCCATTGTGTATCTATACCAAAGTTCCTTTTTCTAAAATTTAACTTATTTTAGATTCAGAGGGTACATATGCATGTTTGTTACATGAATATATTGTGTACTGGTGGGGACTGGGCTTCTAGCGTACCCATTACCCAGATGGTGAACATTGTACCTGATAGGTTATTTTTCAGCCCTCAGCCTCTTGCCACCCACCTCCCTTTTGAAGCCTCCAGTGTGTATTATTTCCATCTTTATGTTCATGTTACACCCATTATCTAATTCTCACTTACAGGTGAGAACATGTGGTATTTGATTTTCTGTGTTAGTTCACTTAATGCTCTATCCATGTTTCTGCAGAGGACATGATTTCATTCTTTTTTGTGAGTGAGTAGTATTCCATGGTGTACATTTACCACATTTTCCTTATCCAGTCAACTGTTGATGGACACTTATGTTGTACACCTCATTTTCTTCATCCGATCATTCACTGATGGACATTTAAGTTGATTCCATATCTTTGCTATTATAAATTTTAGATTTAATGAAATGCTGTACTGGACATATTAAATAAATCATCTCATGCAATTTTATTCTTGAAATGACTCAATGCCACACAAGGTAACTGAGTCTGTTAGAAATCCTTTGGTTGCCAGACCAAGTTAATGGTCCCGAGTTCATGACAGAACTCCAACTTATTGGCTTAAATAATAAAGGGAATTTAAAAGTTCTCATTACTCAACAATCCAGAAGTAGTTCTGGGCTTCCAGCAAAGTTTAATCTAGAAGGTAAAATAATGAAATTTAAAGATCTGGTTTCTTTCTATCATTCTGTTGTATCATCTGTAGGGTGAGCTTTATCCTCAGGTTGGTTCTCCTTACAGCAGTGAAATGGCTGTAGTAATTGTCTTTACATCTTCACCCACACTAACTAAGGTATTATGGGATAAACTGTGGTCCTTGGAAATTTATGTGTTGAAGCCCTAACACCCAGTACCTCAGAATGTGACTGTATTGGATGACAGGACTTTTAAAGGGGTGATTAAGTGAAAATGAGCCATTAGGGTGGGACTTCATCCAATCAGACTGGTGTCTTTATCAGAAGGGGAAATTTGAACACACAATGAAACATCAGGAATGGTTGCACACAGAGGAAAAACCATGTGAGTACACAGTGAGAAGGCAGCTACCTGCAAGGCAAGGTAAAGGGGCTTAGGAGAAACCAAACATGCTGACACTGAGATCTTGGACTTCCAGCCTCCAGAACTGCGAGGCAAATGTCTGTTGTTTAAGTCATGCCTTTATGGTATTTTGTTCTGGCTGCCCTAGAAAACTAATACACAAAGCAAGAGAGAGACTCTGGTAGCTTCTGCAAACGAGAGGAAGTGTCTGTTCTCAAGAATAACAGCAAATGTCTCCATCATACTACATTGGTTCTGATTCATTAACAAAAAGATGGAATTCACTCATTTTCTTTTGCTAATCAAGGCCCATTCCTAGGGAGAGGTAAAGTCAACTTTACTCAAACCATAACGAAAGAGTTATTTCCCATGAGTGGTTTCTCGAGTGAAATTTATCCTGAGTATGGTTCCCAGAAGGAGAAGATGCAGATGCTGAGCACCCAGGCTTGGCAAGGCCAAGTAATTTTCCCAGGACCGTAGGAGTCAATAGCAGGTTGGTTTTTCAACCCAAGTTTCCTGACTCCACTGTCTAGTGTTTCCATGCCTCACACTGCCTCTGTAGTCTGGAGAAGCATTCCTCTACCTTTTTCCCCCAGTGTAAGAAAGATTTCTGCATAAGGAACTGGCCTTAGAAGGAAGTAGACTTGTGAATAAAGAAAGAAGCACTGTGTTTCCTAACTGCACCGAAACGTTTTTTAAAGCCGTGTAAAATATTAGGAGAGAAAACAAAACCTCCCCCATACATCACAATTAAACTCCCCCCCCAACGCCAAGCCACCTCCATTTTACAAAAGTTCCATACTGTGCAACACAGTACAGAGCATTTTAAAAATTACCCTCTGGGAAAGTAATGTTCTTGAGTAGTTCTAGGATCAATACAGCATTCCCTCTGTGTTGCCTCCATCCTCCTCTCTTTCCATCAATACAAGGGAGAACAAAGGACTTTGATCAGTATGTTTGGGATAGGTAAATGAATATATTCCTTTAGAGCTACAAAACTCATAGAACCTTTTCAGAGCAACAATTTTCATATCAAATGGAACCCCTCATCCAATGTCCCTTCCAGACCACTTACCAGGAAGATTATTTTAATTTCTGTACTGACCAAAAGATGTTACTGATAGCCTGGAGCTCTTGTTGACATTAAAAGATTAAGAATTACGAAAAAGTGATTCATCCCTTTCCTGCATGCTTAGATAGTCCAAAAGTGAACTCCAAATGAAACTCAGAATGGAGAGAGGGTGCACCTCTTGTGACTCTCCCTCCTAGGGAAGGTAAGCCTTTTGTGTCACTTTTGTGGGAAGTGACAACCCCGGAGACATTGTGTGAGTCCCATTGTGCCACAGCTGCTTTTAGATTGCAAGTTGTGTATAACTCAATCTGTTCATCCCTAATGAATAGAAGTTTTCTTACCACTGCTCACAGACTTCGAAACAAGGCTGTGGTTTGCTTGGTTCTATCCTCAATAACACCAATTTGAACACAGCTATTAACTCTCCATCAAGCAAGTGTCAGTAATGGACATTTTTCTCGGTCTCTGCAACCTCTAACCCTCCCTCAGATCTTTTTGAGACAAGCTATGAATCATTTTACTGCTGTGGGGGGAAATAAAGCACCCATTGACCAAATGTTAGCAGTGGCATATTGGAATTGATCCACCTACAGGTGTATACGCCTGCAATGGCTCTAACAAGGGTGTTTGCTTTGTCTATTGAAGAGTTATAAACATTTTGGGGGAGACGTTTTTTGTTGTTGTGCAAAATAGGTTTTTACTTTTACACCAATACTGTTGAAATATAAAGCAGCATGAAACAGTGGCAAAAGATATGGAATAGAAATCCGGAAATATGATTCTAACCTGGCTCTGTACTAAACAGCTGGACTCAGGTTCTTTATCATAATATGGGAGAATCTATTCTGGCTTTTAGTCTATTAAACAAATGTTCATTGGGTTGCTATTTCATGTGAGACATTGTGCAAAGCATCCAAACTGAGAAAATACATTCAGCACTGACCTGGGAGAGTGCACTGTCTCGTAGCAACAGGTAAGTAAACAGACACCAGTGATACCAAGGCATAAGTGCTGTGACATTGTTTAGCATAGAGTAGGTGATAAACAACTTATATTACGGAGAATTCTGTCAATATATAAACAACACTTCACATATGCCATTAATGTCCTTATTTTAATTACAGCTAAATCTAGTGTGGATTTCCAAGTAGTGTAGGTTCCAGGACCTTTGGTTAAGCACAAGTACTGTTATTTTAGTGCTCTACAAAATGTAACTTTCTTAAGACAATTTAAATGCTGGAAAATGTAATCAAAATTTATCAAAATGGAATGTTTATCAAACATAATTTAATGTATCAGAATAGAATACTTAATTTTTTAAAAAAACTGGAAAATGTATTAGATGTGTACTTAAACCATATTCAAGAGTGTAAGTAGAAACTTCTCTACAGAGTCATATAATTTTCAGATTGAGTCCTTTTGAAAATTATCATAAAAGATATCAGATTTGTGATTATAACATTTTAATTGTAATACATTTTCATTGAAATCCCATGTTTTGCAAAATATTTACCTAAGGTCAGCTATTTACTTTTAGCACAGAATCCAAACTCTGGCATGTAATTAAATTTGAATTTTTCATTCCGTAGCAACTGTGTTTCTCACTCAGAATAAAATGCGCACGCACACACACGCGATTTAAATTTTAGGTAAAAAAATAAATATTCCAGCTTTATTCTGCAGGGTTTTTTTTTAAATTACTATTAGCTTTTATAATGCATGTAAACACCACCCCAACCACACTCTCAACCACCCCAAAAGAATCCCACAAATTGGTGATAAATATTTTAGCAGAAAATAAGTTGTATCTTCTCTCCTGGACTTTCGCTATTATGTAAGATTTAAATTTTTTTTTAATTGTCTAACCTCTGGCTCAAGCCTCTTATCAGTTGTTTGGGGTGTGGGTCCTTTCTTTTTTTTTTTTTGAAAAGGAATCTCACTCTGTTACCCAGGCTTGAGTGCTTGAGTGCAGTGGCGCAATCTCAACTCATTACAACCTCTGCCTCCGGGTTTAAGCAATTTTCATGCCTCAGCCTCCCAACATAGCTGGGATTACAGGCATGTGCCACCACACCCAGCTAATTTTTGTATTTTTAGTAGAGATAGGGCTTCGCCATGTTGGCCAGGCTGGTCTCAAACTCCTGACCTCAAGCAATCTGCCTAACCTGACCTCCCAGACTGCTGGGATTCCAGGCATAAGCCACTGCGCACAGCTAGCATGTGGCTTCTTATCTCAAGTTAAATTTCTTTTTGAGCTTAATATTCTGACAGGTGGTAAAAGAAGAAGAATTGCTCTAAAACAGTTTGATGCATTTTAGTTATTCAGTTTAGACATTTGGTGTCATTGTCTTCAAGCTAAAAATATTTATAAACACATTCTATCAAAATCTTCAAATACAAATTGGCCATATTTCTTTTTTTTTTTTTTTTTTGTCTTTTTGCCACATGTATCTTCGTTACTTGTTTGGAAGATACCTTTTTAAAAAGACTGGTTTTAAGATTATACGTTTGAGACACTATAAGCTAGCTTTTTATTTTCAAATAATAAAGCTTTTTTAAAAATCTGCAAACCAGTACAAGTTAAAACAGAGCTGCTTACATTTCAGCATCTACCCAATGTCTCTTGCTAAATTAATATTCTTTGTTTGAAGCAGAAATAATTATTCTACCTTTGGGCTTTATGCAATCTACGTTTACTGTGAAAATAGAGAATTACTCCATTTTGGTCTGTGATTCAATTGCTCAAAAGTTAAGGATTGGAAAGTGAAGGAGTGAATTTCAGTAAATGGACTTTCTCTGGGAAGAAATCTTTGGTTCGTTTACCATAGGTAGGCAACCGCTACTGGCCATTATTTCTAAAGCATCCCTGCTCAGGACTCAGAGATTGCAGTGGTAAAGCTCTGACAGCTTACTCTGTCACTGAGACAATCTGATTGATGACTCTCTGCCACCCCAGAGGAGAGAAATCCAGTGCTCATAGGACCTTGGGACAGGGATAATGTTAAGTATGGAAGTAAAATATGGAATTTTCTGAGGTTTGAGTACTCACTTTCCCAGTTGCCAGGGGTTATTTTGTGTATTTATTTTTACCATAGTTACATGTCCATGACTGTGGTCCTATGGAGGAACTGGGGCACGTACCTCCTCTAAAGTGTGATGATGGGTTTTTTTTGTTTTGTTTTGTTTCTGAATACTTGAGTTTTCATAGTCCTTAATGAGTATGGGTTACAACTTCCCTTGAATGTCTTTTAATCCTCATGACAACCTTCTGGGTTGTGCAGTTTTTATTCTCATTTTACAGATGAGGCAATTGAGGCACATGGTGTTAATTATTAGTAATTATTAGTTATTAATAACTTTCCCATGGCCTCACAAATGATGGTGATAGGTTAGCAAATCTACACTGCCAAACTCCAGACCCTGTACACTTAAAAACTAAGGGTAATTCTACACATACAGTGGACCATTCTTCTCTCTTTCCAGAATATTCAGAATATCAACACTATTCCCAGTATAGGCCAACATAGCCAAAGCAGAAAACTGAAGAATCTTCTTGGGAAAACCTGAACTGTCCCAGATAAAAGTCCTTTATAAATGGCAAACTGAGGAATACTCCTATAACCAGTTAGCTCTGCCCAAGTACACAGAACTGCAAGTCAGGTTTGTAGCCCTGACACTTAAATATACACAGATAACCAAAGATCACTGCCCTTTCTTTAGGAAATACACAAATGTGAAAGATAAAGCCCAGAAAAAGCAAAGCTAACATCTTAAGTTGAAGAAAATTTCAGAAATATAATTCATCTTCTTAGAGTGATAACAGGATATTTCAATCACAAAGTCAAAACAAAGTGCTATGCGAAAGGAACTATCACACCAAACAGTATAAAAAACTATGCACAGCACAATAGAAGAGAAGGCAAAGACTGTAAATCAGCAAACCAAAAAAGAGAAAAACGTAAGTGCAAATGTCACCATTAGTGAGAGAAAATAGAATTAAAACCATTCTGCGATACAACTTCCCAATCATTAAGTTGGAGAAAATTAAAAGTGGATGCAGCATGACGGAAGTTCTGGGAGTGGGAGGGCAAATGTTTCAATTAGCTTTTGAAATCAATACCAAGTTAGAAGTGAGCACACTGTATGACTTGCAATATTACTTTTAAGTATGAACCCTAAAGCGTAGCAGAACTACAGTAACAAAGTGAAGGAAAGTGAACTGGGTATGGGTGACTTAAATGGAGATAAATCTTCGGTGAACATAACAGGAATCCAATAAATAATGTCTAAAATGGAAAAATCACGAAATAGAAAATTTAAGCGCTTTACAATACATTTGGAGAAAAATAAAAATAGCCGAAAGGTTACAAATATTTCCCCTTGCGATTGGAACTCATGGGTTGAGAAGAAGTGAAGCAAGGAGCTGCTCATTTTTTCATTGCATGCCTACTAGCGCTATTTGGTTATTTTGTTTCACTAGGTGCAGCTATCACCTGTATAAAATTATGTTTAATTAAGTTAAAACTAATTAACATAAAAATGTATAGAAAGAGGGTTTGCCATATATATATATTTTTTTTGAGATGGAGTTTCACTCTTGTTGACCAGGCGGGAGTGCAGTAGCGCGATCTTGGCTTATGGCAAACTCTTCCTCCTGGGTTCAAACATTTCTCCTACCTCAGCCTCCTGAGTAGCTGGGATTACAGATGCATGCAAGAAGTTTTGCCATATAATTTAAAGGTGCTGACAAATCACCAGAAACATATTCATAGACCACATTGACAACCATGGGCTACAGGTAAAGGAGAAATAAACAGAGGTGTCAGAGAGGCTGCGGGAGATGGCATCCAGGACCTGGGGGGATGTCGTGTGTGTGACGGTCAATAGCACATCAGTGGTCACAAATGAAAAGGAATCAGGGTGGTTATGGATGCAGCTTCGATGACAGAAGCCCAGGGAATCCTCATCTGCAGGTAATGTCAGGGAGGAAAGTGGGGGATGAGGGGACTGAGGTCTTGAAAGAGTACAAAAGAAAACCTTAAAATCAGAATTCTCCTCTCTTTTCTGAAACTGGCCTTGCATTGACTACCTTTTGTTCTGTGTTATATAAGCCATGGCCACCATACAGAGCAGGGTGAGATAGGGAGTGGAGCTTTAGCCCCTTCACTGCAATCTCTCTCCAATGTCATCCTAAATAAACACTCAAATAACCATCTACAACTAAAACCCTTTAAAATTACATTGTCTATACCTTCAAGACAAGTCCTCTCACTCTTTCTTTCAGACTGTTGCTCTAAGCCCATCCTATTCAGAAATGTTGAAAATCACATTAATACAATCAGAGCTTGGAAATACGTGTTTGAAAAAGGAATCTGACCTTTTCAAGAATTGAGAACGATGCAAAATCTAGCTTATACACAGTGGCTACTCTCTCCCAGGTTCTCCTGTACACTCACTCGATCAGAATCCTGCAGCCAAGAAAACAAAGATTTCAGCTGTGAGAAGGGCGAGAACTTTGTTGCTTGGCTCTTGAAGGCACAGGAATGTCCAAAATATGCCCCTAGCGTGCACTGACAAAGGGCCCCTTCCCAGAAGAAGGACGGGTTACACTCAGTCAAGGAGCCCTGTGTAGATCAATCTACACGAGAGAACTGGGCCCGGAGACACTGTGTCCCATGGGGAAAACCCCCCGGCACATCCTTTGATTGAAAATTCTTCACCCTCCCAGAGGAGAGGAAGTGGAGTTCAGTGTGTTACAAATCTTCATGACACTTATTGAATTGGATAGGAAAACAGCTTCATCACTGACCTTTGCTATGATTCTCCACTGAAATGTTAGATAAATCTAAACTTGACTGAATGGATTAGGAAAGAAACATGGAAATGAGAAACTCTCCATCCTAGATCATGCCATACTGCGGGTTTAAAAAAAACCTTTGTACCCCTCTGTGCCTTGCACAGTGCCAACAAGGAGGAGTGCTCCAGAAGATCTGCTCATTAATGACAACCTTTGAAGTAGGCAACTTTCCCTCCTTAGTGACTGAAAGGACAAAAGGCTCAACACGTTCAATTTGCTGGCAGAACTGGTTGGTGACAAGTGTTAGAGGGGGCGTACTTTTTGCAAATCAGTGCCATGGCTCATGGAAATTCTTAAACATAATAAAAGCAGCCCTTGAAAACATTTGAACGTTAGGAAGTCAAAACAATCTGTCTACGGACTTCGGTTTCCAAAGGCAGCCATCCAATGACAGTTCTTGTATTCTTATTTCACAACTCTTCATCTTTCTGTTCTTGTTATTGAGTCTTTTTAAAGAAACGATGAATTTTAATCAGCAAAATAAAAGATGAATGATTTCAATCTGAGGTCTTACAAAATCATTTGGAACAGAGAAGGCTAAGTGGAATTTCAAAGGCAGCAAACGAAAGAATATAAGATCAGGTAAACGCAAATTTTCCCAACGCATTCAATCTGCAAATATTTAAGTTCCTACCAAGTTCCAGGTACTGTCTGAGGCACTGGGCATGGTGTTTGTTTCTGGGTAATATGATAAACCTGAGTCTATACTGGACAATAGGACAAACGACATACAGTGGAAAAATTTACAAATATTTATATTTCTTCTGTGTCTTTCTTTGCAGTTGCTGTATAAACTCTAGCCATACACAGTGATCAGCTTGGTTTTATAACAGTAGAGACAGCAACAGGACACTGATTAGTGCTTCTGGCAATGGAAAAAATTTTGATCTTAATCTCAATATCTTCAAATTGTGACATTTAAGTTTTTTTAATCAAACTGGCTTTAGAAGTATTCTCCGGGCAACATTCAGAAATCCTCTGCTTTCTGATTAGTGTCCACTGTGCCCACCTTTTAGCACTCTCAGTTGATTTCAAGACTGAGCCTTAAAAGGGGAGCAGTAAATGAGAGCCAACTTGGGGATCGCAGGTGCTACTCGTGCCTCATTGCTGATTTACTTTTTCTCCTCAGTCACCTGATGAAATCTAGCCCTCTCCCTTCTTCCCCTCTTTCCCAAGATATTTACCCCCTTACTAAGAAGGGGCCAGGAGCTGGTCTGGCAGGGGCCACTGGAGTCTGGTCCATGGGGGGCACACAGGTTCAGAGGAAGCACTGGGGTTTGGAGTTACACAAGCTTAAATTCTGCCTTTGTTTCTTACTGGCTGTATTACTCCAGGTGAGTCAATTGACCTCTCTGAGACGCAATGTTTTGTTCCATGAAATGTGGATAACAAAGCCCATCTCATAAGACTGTTAAAAAGACCCAGTAAGTCAATGCATGTAAAGCACCTATCACAGTGCTGCATTCATGCCAGGTGCTCAGATAGTTTCTTTCTTTTTGTCCCCACTTCTCCTCTCTCCTGATGCCAGCAGCCTCTCTGGGGATCAGGAGCCCTCTTCACCCTGAGTCTGGTTCAGCCCACTGCCTACACCTTCTAAAATTATATAGTATAGTATTATAGAGTATGAATAATAATAAATACTATTATTATAGTATAGTACTATATTATATCATATATACTGTATAATATCTACTATATAATAGTACTATAATACTATAATAATAATAAAACAATATTATTATTATTACTACTTTCACTTAAGCCATCTTTTCCTACTCCTAATCTAGGCATTCCAACCCTCAAAATATGTTTCTTGTGTTTTCCCATGCCACAGTCATCTAAAAACCAAAAGGACTGTCTATTGCCTGTCAATAATTTGACAGAATCTTCAGGCATTGCTCATGAGTAAGTAATCTTAGTAGTGATATGGCATCTACCATTTTCCTTCTGCCCTGTTCAGGCACTTTTGACTTCTCTGTTCCTTTCTTCTGCAGGCTTATCACCCAGGGTATCCATGCCAAGGGCACTACTGGCAGAAACATCAGTGTGGCCACTGGGCTTAACCTCTTACAATACAAATAATGCTCCATTTGCTCATCAGCCTTATGTTCTCATGCAGCCACTCTATCACTGGCATTCATTGCCTCAGAATGAGAACAGGTACATCCTGCAACCAAGGGGTCATTTGTCAAAGAGATTGTGGCAAAGCTCACATCTTAAATCCACTAGCAAGCAATACGCCTGAAATGCAGGTTTCCTAAATTTATTTTTCATATCATGAGCAAAACTAGAAACCTGTTTGTAGAGGTTAGTAAAGAATATCTGGTGTAGAAGGGTTGAAGAAAATGACATAAGAACAAAGTACTTTGTGCATTCAGATGATATGCTACAAAGTGCCTTACGCTGTTAGGTAAGGGAAGCTGAATTTGCATCCTAGTGACTTAAATAAACAGCTTTGTGGCTAGCTAACCAACTAAGACCAAATTCCCACATAGTATTTAATCTGATTATACCCCAGTGTTTATAAAATGAAATATATTCCTCTACTGGATTTCCCTACCTTTCTTGCTAAATCTCATAGTTCCCCTTTGTAACCATTTAACATTTAAAAAAAAAAAAAAAAATTCATTTGTCATCAAATTGCTTTACTGTAGAACCTGTCTTTATCCAAAGTAAATAAAAAACTACTATGTTTGAGTAAATGTCAAGTTTCCGAAGCATATTTAAATAATTGTGGCAAGTCATAAAACATGTGATTATTCATAAATAATACCTACTGTTATCACTTCAGTTATAACTGAACTGAGAGAGGAAAAACACAGAATTTCTTTCCTTTTTTCCTATCTTAGAGTGAATTTTTTGTTTTTAACTCACTAAAAACTCAGTACAAGTTCTAACATTTTGAAATATTAGCTAATATTTTTCTTAGCACCTACCACAATTCAGGGTAATTTGTGGCTTGGATTAAATAAAAGTTCCTTTGACAGTTTTTAAACTTCAAACAGAACTTAGAGCTTTTTTCTTTCACTGCAGATTTTTTCAAGATTTGAAAAATTATTTACCTAAACATTTGAATTAAGAAAGCTGAAAAAGAAGAAAAAAGTAATTTTTTAAAAACGTAGAAGGAAGGAGATAAACACTGTAGCAAAAATCAATAAAATAGACAACAAACCAAAACATCATTTATTTTCTGAAACCACTTTTAAAAAAACGTATAACATAGGCAAACCTCCAGTAACACTGCACAAGGGAAGAAAGCACAACGATGTTTAGAATAAAAAATTAGATAAAAACTCAGACACAAGTCAATTTTGAAATAATAGGATCACTACAAAAAACTACAGTCTGGGGCTTTATAAATCTTAAATTAAATAAAAAGAATTTTAAAACTAAATAATGAAATTGACTCAACAAGAAATCAAAACCCCAAGAAACCAGAAACAAAGACATTGGATTAATAGTCAGAAACCAACTTCCAGAAGGCAGTAGGCCTAGGTTTTGGAGAAGACTTTTCCAACAAGGAAGAGAAAATTTCAATGATATACAAATTAAACCAGCAAATAGGGGAACAAAGAGAGAAGAAATTCACAATACATTTTATGTGGCTAGTATATTCCTCAATAAAGGGAAGAGAAAGAGAGAAAGAAACACAGAGACAGAGAAGAGAGAGAGAAAGAACAGAAAGAGAACATTAATGCAGGCTCTGTTAGGGGGACTTTGTGGGAAGGAGGCTCAATAAGCCAGTTAACTGTCAAGGGTTATATGATGAAAGACTAGGCAAGAAAAGGGAACTTTTCCTCTTAGTTACAATCTGGATTTCTTTTATATATGTATGTATTGAAAGCTCCAAATAAAACATTGAATTCATTTTCAATAGCTTTTGGCTATTGAAATTTATTCCTTAAAAGTGACTACATAGGCTGGGCATGGTGGCTTACGCCTGTAATTCCAGCACTTCAGGAGGCTGAGGTGGGCAGATAACTTGAGGTCAGGAGTTCGAGACCAACCTGGCCAACATGGCAAAACCCAGTCTCTACTAAAAATACAAAAATTAGGTGTGAGTGGTGGTGTGTGCCTGTAATCCCAGCTATTCAGGAGGCTGAGGCACAAGAATCGCTTGAACCTGGGAGGTAGAGGTTGTGATGAACCTAGATCATGCCACTGCACTCCAATCTGGACAACAGAGCAAGACCCTATCTCAATAAATAAATAAATAAATATAAAAGTGACTATATAGAGTGATCAACAAGTTGGAAGGTCAGGAAGATTTATACAGTCTATATAACGCAATATTCTGATAGAAATAATGAGGATTCTTTATCCTTTGTGAATTACTCTTCACATTGCCAAATCAGCTGCCAAATCCCAAAAATCACTGTGAAAATAATCTCATCACCTTACATTTTTAATCATAAAATACATCTCACATATACACACACACAGTGTACACACCACCAAATTTAGGAAAACCTCAATGTAAATACCTTGTAGCTGGCCTGTTTTTCACATATCTCTCCTCCTCATGTATTGAGTTTTGATCTCAGGTGTCATGCCTTCCACTGTGGTTTACCATTCTCCCTAAACAATGTGCTGACAAGTTCTTCACATTTTTGAACTCCACAACAGTGAATCTCTACCTTGATTTTTTCGGTGACTGTTTTTTTGAAACATAGCTAGACTGGTACAAGTAGCCATGATTCATTCGTTTTTATTGCTGTATAGTATTCTACTGTTTAAATATACCACAAGTTATTTTTAATTCTAATGATGAACATTTGTCATGTTTTCAGTTTTTAGGTGCTGTGAATAATCTCATGATGAACATTATTACATATGTATCTGGAAGTGCTTGGGCACAAATTTTTCTTGGGTATAGACTGGAAGGATGAAATTCTGGGTCGATAATCATGTAAACTTTAATTTTCACAAAACAATGCTGAATGATTTTCAAAAGCAGTTTTACCAATTTATATTCTCACCAGCATTCTGTGAGTTCCCATTGCTCTTCATTATCAGATGTTTTATTTTTTGTGAAATTGATAGTTATAGAATTGTAATGTTGTTTGCATTTACCTGGTTCATAGTAAGGTTGGTTTATTAATCAGTGTTCTCCAGAGAAACAAACCAATAGAATATATGCATATGTGGAAAGAAATGTACTATAAGGAATTGGCTCATGTGATTATGGAGGCTGGCAAATCCAAAGTTCAAAGGGTAGGCCAGCAGACTGGAGACCCAGAAAGGCTAACACTGCAGTTCTAGTCTGAAGGCTGGATGGCTAGAGAGCCAGGAAAGCCAACGTTCTAGTTCAAGTCCAAAGGCAGTCAGCAATAGAACAAGAAAGAGCCGACATTGTAGATAAAATGTAAAGGCAGTCCAATCGAGAGTGATTTCTTGCTTGGCAGAGACTGGCCTTTTTGTTCTATTCAAGTCTTTGATTGGATGAGTCCCCCCAACATGATAGAGGGCAATCTGCTTTGCTCAAAGTCCAACAGTTTAAATGTTAATCTAATCCACAAATAACGAAATAAAAACACTCAGAATAATGTTTGACTAAGTATCTGGGCACACTGAGGTCAAGCCAAGTTGACACATAAAATTAACCATCACACTTGGCATATTTTCTGTATCTTTTCTTGACATTAAAAGATAATGCCAAGGTCTAGTTGAGAAGAATTTCTTTGGAAGGAGGTCTTCCCTAGAAATGTGCAGCCATTTCTCAGTGCCCAGCCAAGTGAGGAATTGTTCAGCTCAGGCTTTTTCACCAGCCTCTGGCTTCTCACAAAGACTCAGGGAGCTCCTCCAGGTCATGGCTTCCCCCAGAAACTCCACTTCACATTCCTACAGAACCTTCTTAATGTAAAGCAGAGCCTGCTGTGTCAACACCAAGAGCAGCTGAAGAAACCAGTGAGCTGAGGGAAGTGCTTCTGAGAATTTCCCTGACCCTGAACAACAGACGATCAAGCAGATCTTGATGCCACATGAGCCTATGAAGATTGACAGTACTCTCTGCCACCGTCCTAAATTTTGTTCTATTCAAGTCTTTGACTGATTGGATGAGGCCACCCAACATGATAGAGGGCAAACTGCTTTGTTCAAAGTCCACCAATTTAAATGTTAATCTAATCCACAAATAACCAAATAAAAACGCTCAGAATAATGTTTGACCAAGTATCTGGGCACTCTGAGGTCAAGCCAACTTGACACATAAAAGATTGACAGTACTCTCTGCCACAGTCCTAAATGAAGACTACATAAAGAAGCCTGAGCTCGGGGCTAACCAATGAAACTTGAGTTTTCGTGTCTGTTCATGAAGGAAAGTTGTCCAACAGTAAGACTTCTATTTCCCAGTGTAAAACTCTCTTGTATTTACAAAAATGACACCTTTACAGAGTTAACAATTTCTGTACAAGGAAAATCTACATTTTCTGCGTTTTCAAAACTCTATTCAGTAGCAATTTATTCTCAGAAATGTTTACATTATCATACTTTTATTTTGTTATAAGAACTATTTTCATAAAATCTTGACATTAGTGAAAGCAAGACCTAAAAAAAAAAAATAGATAATACTAAACTTGTAAAAGTCATTGTATCAATTTTCATTTCCATCATTGGTGATGAAGTTCCTATTGCTCCATATTCTCCCAAGTCTTAATTAATATTAAACTTTTAATTCATTTTTCTTTTTGTCTCTGTTTTTTTAATTTCCAGCTTTATTGAGTTATGGTGAACAAATAAAAAATACATACATGTAGGGTGTACAATATGATATTTTAATATATGTATACATTGTGAAATGATTACTACCAGCCAGTTCACATCTCCATCGCCTCACATCATTACCTTGTGTGTCTGCGTGGTGAGAACATCGAGATCTACCCTCTTCGTAAATTTCAAGTATATAGTATCATTCTATTTTTGCCAATTCCAATGAGGAATATTTCAGTGTATTTTTAGTGTGCATTTTCTTGATTACTACGTTTAAGCATCTGTTCATGTTTTTAGCCATTTATATGTTTTTGTCTGAAGTGCTTTTTGAAGATTTTATTTATTTTTTTATTGAGTTGCCTTTGACTTTTTATTAATTTGTAGAAGTTTTTCACTTATAAACATTGCAAAATTTTTCTCCTACTTTTCCTCTTATAGGGTTCATAAATAAATAAATAGATGGCCTTCCTTTTAATGTAATATTATCATTAATTATTTTCCTATGATGTTTATACTTTTGTGTCTTATTTTTTAAAAAAGTGTTTCCCTACTCCAAGATACTCTTTCTATTATTGTTCCCCAAGTCTTAAAATTTTCAACTTTTGCCTCACTATGTGTCTAATCTGCCTGCAAAATACTTTTTGTGTATTTTTCTGTTAGAGGGCCAATTTATTTTCAACACAGGTAATCCAAGGTCTTAGCATTATTTATTAAAAACTCAGTTTTACCTGTTGATCTGCATGCTGCTTCTGCCTTATATCAACATTCTGTTAGTTGATAGGTCTGTCTTCGAGCCAATAATCGCACTTTTAAGAATACAACCATTCTTAAGATGCTTAACATCTGGTAAAGAAATATCTCTGCTTTTATCTTCTTACTTGAAGTACTTAAGCTACTCTTAATCCATCTGGTCTTCCAAATACATTTTAGAATTAACTTAAAAGATACCAGGAAAAAAACCCAACAACTATTGATTGAAATTTTGAAACTGCATTAAATTTGTAAATAAATTTAGAAAGAATTGAGGTATCTATAGGTAATTGCTTTGTCTCTCTCTTTATGTGTGCATAAGTATGTGTGTGCATCTACAGAGACCTTGCACATCTTCTATTAGATTTATTTATAGGTACATTTGTTGATGCTTTTGTAGATCTCTTTTTAAAATTTAATTTTCTAATTTTTGCTTGTTTTACAAATGTGATTGATTTTGAAAACTGACCTAGCCATCTTTCTAAATATTACTAATTCATAACTTTATAAATTCATTTGTTTTCTACATAGACTATAATGTCAGTTTTGTTTCTTCTTTGTTTATATATTTATTCCTATCTTTATCCATTTACTGGGACATCTAGTATAATGTTGGATTAAGGCAGCGAGAGTAGACATTTTATCTGTCTTTTGAGTTTGAGTTTTTTGAGAATACTTACATTGTATCACAATTTACTATGCGGTGTAATGAGGATGTTTTGGATATGACTTTTAGAAGTTCAAAGCAGTTCTAATGTAACTGTTTTGTTGTTTAAAGTTTTTATCATGAATAGTATTTGAAAACCTTGGGAGCAAAAACCCTATTTACTCTCTATCATTCTGGGTCCTTATGCTTTAGCTGTACCTCGGAAATAGTTTATAGCTGAATTATACAGCATTTTGATCCCATATGACAAATTTTCATTTAAACTAGTAGTTTCATCTATTTACCTACACAGTAACAAAGGACATACTTGGTTTATTTCTACCACCTGATTTGGGGCTTTCTGTTAGCCACACCTTATTATGCTTCCTTTGTTCTCCATTCTTTTGTTTTTCTTATTCCATCTTTGCCCTATACTAGTATGGAAGTTATGGATGCTCCATTAATTTAATATTTATCCTTGCAATTATCTTTCATACATTACTAGGTTTAAATTTCATCCATATTTTAATCTCTCTCCAGAAAAAAATTCAAGAAACTTTAAAAATAGCATTCAGTATTCATTTGTTGGGGGAAAAAGTCTTTATTTGACCCTCCTTCTTGAAAAACATAATCCTAAATTGATAGTTGTTCTTTTATGGACTTTTAAGACATTATCCCACTGTTTCTGACTTCCACTGCTACTTACAGCAGTGAGAAATCTGCTGTAAGTATTTTTGTTCTTTTTTCTGTCTATGCCCTGCCTTCCCTCTGCCTACTTTTAAGATCTTGTTTCCTGAAGCTTTAATACAGTATATCCAGTGTATTTTTTTTGTTAACTTTGCCAAAGATCAGTTGATTGTAGGTATGTGGCTTTATTTCTGGATCTTTTGTTCCACTGATCTGTGTTTCTACTTTTAATACCAACACCATGCTGTTTTGGTTACTATAGCCTTGAAATAAAAATTCCCACTTTAGCAGAAAAGGAAATGGGCATTCAAAGAGCTTAGGAACTGTACCCAAGGCCAGTGGTAGTCAATGGTTTTCTTTCCACTATCAGATTGGCTCTAATACTAATGATAATCCTTTTACATTTTCTCCTACAGTAAATCTTTAATACAGTATATTACAGCTGGTGTTGATAAAATGAATTGAGATTCTTAAGGCAAAGATGCTAAAATGCAAATATTTCTTTTTGTCTTGGTATTTAAGTTACAAGAAATAAAAAGTTCTTTATTTAAAAAAATGAACTTAAAATTGAGCTTTGTACTGGTTCACAGCAGACAGCAATCACAGAAAGGCAAAGTAGCATGTGAAGTGATCTTTAATAAGTTATTTTGCATGTTTTCTTATATTTATGGCTTTGCTCAAGGGTCAGATGCTTAGGTTTTAGAGTAATAACCACAGGAAGCTCATTTAATCAATTATAAATAATAGAACAACATATTTTACAATAAACATTTTTGAAAGTGTACAAAATCAAATAAATGAAATTACACAGCAATTAGTAGAATAAGGTTGAATTAATGTGCTACAGAATAAGAGTGTACAAGGCTCTAATATTACCTTGTAATTCTAATTTTATCATTGCTCCCAAAAATTCAAAGGTAGAAAAGCATCTTTCTCAAGATGAGAGAACTTCAGAAACCATCTTTAAAGAAGCTAAGGGTAAACTTTGGAACTTCGTACAATACTTTTTACAATTGACTTGGAAAATTTGCCTTGCAGCTCTCGTTTTTCTCATGTTAACTTCCCGTTGTAAATGTAAGCAATATGAGACCAGGGTTTTGATTAGATTCCATTTCCTCAGAAATTACAACTTTAGCTTTAAATGCTTGAAGAACTTTCTCGATATTTCATGGTTTTAATTTTTTGGCCTGTGTTTTAATGCCTTTGTTCTTCATTCAAGAATTTTATATATCAATTTTTGGAAATGAGAAGCTTGAGAGAATCTGCTGCCAGTACTTCTGAGACTGACTGATCTCTTTGTTCACGTTGATACAAACTTGGCAAGATCTCCTGAAGCTTTTTTTTTTCTTCAATAAAACATCTAAAATTTGATATTTCACATGTTAATCTAAAGCATTCCATTTGGGTAATTAGGATCTTAATATAGACTCTATACTGAGTAAATCAGAAACCAAAATGTTAATTAAATATGACATAATCAAATATTTAGGGCTAGCTGTTGAGTATTTATCTTAAGTAGTCCATAATTAGAAATGAAATAAAAATCCTGTACAAAACCATCATAATAATTATCAAGAAAAGTTAGTAATCAACTATTCCTACATCCTGCCATAGCAAAGCTTGTATAAAGATTTATACGTGCATAGGTCTGCCAGAGAACCCTACAATAAAAAAGACAGGCTGACATTTAGAGGCAATAAAGATAATAAAAATTATCAAAGTGAAATATCAAATCAGGAGCTTTTTGGCCTTAATGACTTTGGAAATAAGGGGCCTCTGGAAACACACCATGCCAGATCCTGTAGTATTTTATGTGGTTGATCTCCAAGTATCCATATAACATCTATTTGCCATATTATACTAACTTAAGCCCAAGAGAGAATCCTGGATCTGAAGCATTGCTTCTGTCTCACAATTTTAAAAGGTTCCACAGTACCTGATAAAATAGCATTAAGCAAATACTCACTGAATGTATCAGAGGATCGGGTTTTAATTTTCTATGGAAAAGTCTAAGGAGACATCTCAGGATGTTTCTATTTTTTCAAGCATCTGTCCTAGCATTATGGCTCAGTTTCAAGATAAATTAATTTTGCTGGAAAAAATTCTGCCCATCTGTCCATTAAGACTCATTATGTTGCAAGTAAAATAGGATGAGCAAAAAGCATGGGAGAGGAGGATTCATTCTCTCTTCATCATCAAAGAAAAGTCCTGGGCTTGACTGCAATTGGACTGTCACATGCCCATTCCTATGCCAATGGCAGCAAGGTGATGGTGCCACACACTTCAGCCAATCAGGGCTCACACGAAGCTAAGGTGGCAGCAATCTCACCCAACTGAGGGCTCAAAATAGGGAAAGGGCAGTTCTCAAATGGAAATTTTGGTGCTGATAAAAAACAGATGAAGATGGAAATGAGTAGACCACAAAGAAATTTCGGTGCTGATAAAAAAGAGATGAAGATGGAAATGAGTAGGCAACAAAGAAATGTTCCACTGATTAAGACAATGTTTATCTCTTATAACTTCTTATTCCAGAAGGCTATATTCTAAACAACACCTAGGATGCCTAAGCTTTCTTAAACTGTTTTTGTTTGCGTGAAACTCCTGAGTTAAAAACTAAGAGTCATTGTTAGAAATTTGAGTTTGGAATTAGAATTGAGAGACGTGCTATGTGAATACAGAGTCCTACAGCCCACATCTCAAAAACTGCTTAATACTGGTATCAGTAACTCACACACCAGTAATCACTAGGGCTACAATCATGCACGTTTGTACAAATAAAGTTGATAAACTTTTGTAAGTCTATTACTAAAATTTTACCTTTCATTAATAGGCTATATTTCACTAACATTGTGAATAAATAGGTATCTGCAAGACTTGAACACATACTCATCACATGGTTGAGTACTGAGAGCAGTTTTAGATACTGGCAAGTTTCAGGACCACTGACTATTCTGGGAGCTTCATGAAAAGGAGGTCTTGTCCATAGGAGTGATTCAGACTTGATCTTGAAAAGACATGGCTGTGGTTAAGGCTTCTATGATCTGCCTCATCTGGAGAAATTTGCCAAGGAAATTTGTAGATTTTTCTTTCCTAAGATTCTGAAATCTAGCTGGGGTGACTTACTCAGGTTTTACCATTCCATACTCATTGAAGAGCTGGTAGACAGAGGACCTGAAGAGTGGGTTTTCTTACTATTCTTATTTTGATGAAAAGAATGTCGGCGCCTCCCACTGTTCAAAAGAGCTCATCCACATTTCTGGATCAACACAATGAGAAACTAAATCTAAGCTATAAAGAGATGATGGTACCGTAGAACTCACTTAGAAAAATCACTCTTCTTTGTAGTTCAGTCTACATAATTAGTTGAAGACATAAAGATTTCTTCTACCTGTCAGAAGACGTATTTTCTCCCAAGAGAGTTTCCTAATAAATTCTTTAAAAACTAGCTTAGTTTACTTTCGTACATCTTCTGCACTCAGTAAGATCATATGATAAATTCTTGGAAGATTAGATGAATGTGACATAACAATACTGTCATCAATTTCAAGCTAGCTGTTCCATGAAATAAACACATCCTAATAGAAATAACCAACCTGACTCTGATTGAATTGTGGGCCAAAATCTCTTTTATATGGTCAGGATGCTTGTCTAGGTCAGGATCTAAATCCTCAGAAATAAGACCTAACCCTGTTTGGTCAAGTTTGAATATCAAAGGATCCAAATACCATTATGCAGCCATATAAGTATGCAATGACATCTCAGAACATCAAAGCTGAGCTTTCTGAGATGACGTAAAAGAAGAATTAAGGAAGAATTTCAGGCCTTAATAATCCGCTCATTTTCTGTACATGATATTCTGTGTAATTTGAATTTTCAGGATTTTCTTATCAGACAAATAACTCAATGATATATGCATGTATGTATAAACAAATCACCTTGTGGTTTTTGTAGAGAAAAAGTTCCATGATTAGCTTTCCGCAGGCTAAATTAATTAACTAATTAATTCTCAATTTCCCTTCTTTCCATTGTTCGCACAGTGGCTATTAGGATGAACACTGGAGGAGTAGCAGTGAGGATTTCAGGATTCAAAGTTCTATATTCTAGCTCTACACTGGCCTGCTGTGGGCCAGCTCGTAGGGCAGTCAACCTCTCTACCTGTGTTTTCTCACCAGTAAACAGAAGAGAGTCCATCAGTGCCCCTAGTTCTTCTCAATCCTTGCCATTTTCTTGGGTTACGAAACTTAGCTCCCCAGCACTGAGGCGACCATGTAATCCCATTGGTGTGTAGATGTTCTCTGTGATCGCGTAGTGTGAGCCATCTCAGACCCTTTCTCTGGCTGGAGGGACAGCCATTAATCCACCTCCTTTCTGTCACCAAAAAACCTTGAAAATGATTCCATGCTTGACTGTGGATTTTATGGAGGGGACCCAACACATTAAAGCTTCATAAAAGTTCTTCCTAAACATTTCCCATTTCCCCTCAAATTTTTCACTACATAGCAACAGCTTCGTTCTCTTGCCTTTCTCCTTGTACTCACTCACCAGTGGGAGGTGCTCTCACTCGGTTCTTCCCCTTCCTGCTGTGCAGCTCCTGCCACCTTTCAAGAGCTCAAGCTCCTGGCCAGACCCCTCGTTGTAGCATGAAGTCCTCCAGCAAGTTTGCTCCAATTCCTTTCTTCTTAGATGAGAAACTGCTCTATGCAGATGTCAAATTTATAGTGTACAACTATATCTCATCTTTTTTATATCTACGTATATCTCCATATCTTATTGTCAGAGGTGTTCCAACCAGAGTGACTCTGCCTTACATAGGGACTGGGTAAAATAAGGCTGAGACCTACTGGGTTGCATTCCCATGAAGTTAGGCATTCTTAGTCACAGGATAAGATAGGAGGTCGGCACAAGACACAGGTCACAAAGATAATAAAACAGGTTGCAGTAAAGAAGCTGACCAAGGCCGGACATGGTGGCTCATGCCTGTAATCCTAGCACTTTGGGAGGCTAAGGCAGGCAGATTGCCTGAGGTCAGGAGTTGAAGACCAGTCTGGCCAACATGGTGAAACTCTGTCTCTACTAAAAATACAAAAAAATTAGGTGGGCGTGGTGGTGTGCATCTGTAATCCCAGCTACGCGGGAGGCTGAGGCAGAGGAATTGCTTGAACCAGGGAGGTGGAGGTTGCAGTGAGCCGAGATTGTGCCACTGTTCTCCAGCCTGGGCGACAGAGTGAGACTCCGTTTCAAAAAAAAGAAAAAAAAAAAGAAGCCAACCAAAACCCAGCAAAACCAAGATGGCCTCAAAAGAGACCTCTGTTCGCCCTCTCTGCTCATTATACACTGAATATTATGCATGAGCATGCTAAAAGGCACTCCCACCAGCACCATGACAGTTTACAAAAGCCACACAAAGTCAGGAAGTTACCCTACATGGTCTAAAAACCGGAGGAACTCTCAGTTCTGGGAATTGCCCACCCCTTTCCCAGGAAACCCATGAATAATCCACCCTTTGTTTAGCATGTAATCAAAAAGTAACCATAAAATGGCCAATGAGCAGCCCGTGCTGCTGCTCTGCCTATGGAGTAGCCATTCTTTTATTTCTTTACTTTCTTAATAAACTTGCTTTCACATTACTCTATGGACTCGCCCCGAAATCTTCCTTGCATGAGATCCAAGAACCCTCTCTTGGGGTTGGGATTGGAATCCCTTTCTGGTGACATCATGTCTGTCTACACGGGTGCTATTTAGGACCCTTTTTACCTGTAAAGCTACCAAGAGAAGCACTTACTTGAAGTTTCTGCTCTCAGGCTTAGTTCAATGTGATGAGTTGCTAACAACTTAAAGCAATGTTCTGAGTCCTGAACAAAGGAGCACACTTTTATCTGTTGGGACACAGAAGAGTTATTGTGAATATTTTAATTTTGATTATGCTTTTATTTTGATTGGATACAATGCCACTCTAAAAATGGCATCAGACATAAGAAAAAATACCTAAACTAATACCCGGTGACTCTGTGTATTGTGAGTGCCACTCTGCCCAATTAGTTCTTTGTGTGATCTCTAGGCAGATGTCAAATTCTACTGAAATTAATCTAAAATTCCAGAGGACACATGCTCATTTATAAAAATTTCAGCTGCCTTTATGTTTTAGGCAATTGGAGTTTATGGCATTGAATTTAAGATGGTTAGGTGTGTCCTCCTCTGTTTATCCAATTTTAACCCTGGTTCAAACTCCTCAGATGAGGAAACTGAAACCAGCAAGGTATCTTCTCAAGTAATTTCTAATTATACGACTGTGTGATGCTACCGTTTTTCTTGTGTGTGGATGAAAAATCTCAAGTGGTAGAGGCAAAATAGTCCTCCTTTCATTCAATTCCTGATATGCTGTCTGGCACACAGTCTTTAATCAATAAATATTTGCTCAATGGGTCAATACAATGAGCCCATCAATGAACACTTTTTCTCGCTGATGCAAAATTCATATCGTTAGTAAAAATCGAACATGGATATTTATTCCCAAAGAGTAAGGAAAAAGAAAGCAAACCCACTTAACTTAGAAAATCATCATTGTACATCACCTTGTCATTAACATGTCAACCTAAATGCAAGAAAGTCAATGTTGAATTTTAGGCACAAATGGTCTCTGCCCCAAAATCTCTCAGATGCCCACCTGTGTAACTCCTGGAATTTCGATGCAACTTGCTGCAGTGGAAAGTGCTCAGGCCTGTGCTGGGACCCGGAGCGCAGCACTTGCTGCAGTGCTCCTTGGCCATGGCCTGTCAAGTCACATTGCTGCATCTGTGAAAGGCCCTACCTGATTAACTAGGGCATTTCTGGGAAGTATCATGAGAGCACACACCTGAAAGTGTTTTCTAACCTCTAAAAAACCCTTAAAGGACTCCTTTTTAATTCTTTCTTTGAGCATTTATTACAGGCACATTCCTCCAGGATTGTATTATAATCCTCCAAGCAAACGTAAACACCAATATGTTTTGAAAGAAAATTCTTATCCCATCACTGGTCTCTTGGTAAGGAAAATGAGAATACCAGGAATGGATGCAGAGTGAGGAGGTGAGGGCTAAAGACTAACAAGTTCTATTCATGAACAAGTATACCTCAGGCAGACCCTTTCTAAAAAGTGGTAGTAGATGACGGTCCTGACTTGATCCTGTCTGTAGTGTTTGCTGCTATGGCTGTCCAGATGCCCCTCACAGATGGGAACACTTACCCTCTCAGTTCCTGGTCCAAGTAAAACTTTGGAATTTCTTTTCAACAAAAAGATTCACTCCTTTGGCTGTCTCTCCCAAGGTCCTGCCCTCTCTCCAGGAGCTGCCCACATCTAATGATATGGGAAGAGAGGAGAGGATAAGCCCTCTTACCCCTAAGTGGAATAATGAAGGGCCATCTCAGCTCCTTTCTTTCGTGGGGTTGACTGAGGCCTCTGTTGCTACTTCATCACAGCTCAATTTCTCCCTCAGCCCAATCCTGCTTCCCTCATTCTTACACAGATGTTGCTGCTGAGCACACACCCCCGTAAATTTTTTGCATGCAAATATTAGTTTAAGGATTTGTCTCCCTGCAAACTCAACCTGAAGCACCACCTAAGAAAGATTGGTGGTCATCTAAAGGTGAACAGGATTCTCTGGGAGTCTCAATAGAATTCAAATGACAGCATTATAAAAAGATGGAAGTGTGCTTTCTAGTTCACTTGAAAGCCAGAGAGAAATCAGAAAATGCAGTCTATGTAGAATCTAGAAACGTCCTGGCTCACTGTAGGTGTTCAGTAGATATTTGTGGAGTGACTGAATTAAACGTGTGTTCACCGTATCAATGTGTTAAAGGATAAACTAAGGTTAAACCAGAGAGCCCTAGCCAATGGCTTTTTACTTTCCTCCAAGTGCTCTTCAATCCCCTCCTCCCTCCCCCAGGGGAGTAGGTCAGAGCGCAAGTCCAAGCATCAGAATCAAATCCTGAGGGCAACACCCACTGCCGATAGAACAATTACACCACCAAATCAGGAGCCACTTTGGACTCCAGAAAGAGCTCTTTTTCAGAAAAGAAAATAATTTGAAGAAAGCTCTTTGTTTTTTCAAATAAAAATACTAAACCTTTCTGGATGTGTGAAACATAAATCTGGAAATTTAGAGGAGAGGAGGGGAAGAGAGAGAGGAGAAAACAGAGGGGAAAGGGAGAAGAGGGTTTGGGTGGTGTGTGTCTTTTCTTTTTTATTACTTGGTTTCTACAGGAAATGCGTGCGTCTAATGATTGGAAGCAGCTGTGGACTGTGACATCTGGGGCAAGACTGGAGCAGAAGTTCCTGCAGATGCAGCCCTTGAAGAAACTCCCTTAGCTCTTCCCCCTTCTACTATAAAATTCCCCGCACACTCTGCATTTCCTTCCCCTCCGGATTCCGGGCTTCTCCCTCTGAGTAGCAGCAACAGTGTGTGAGTAATGGATGTGTGCAGGAGACTAATTTCACTTGGAAAAGTTTCAAAAGGAAAAGAACCTGTTTGAAGTGATAATGCAGCTCAGGTGGGTCCTGAACAGGGTGGGACTTTGCCAGGAAACGAATTTTCACAGCAGTGCTGTAGCTACAGTCCTCCCCTGCAGCAAGAACGGTATCAGTCAGCAGAGATGAGGTTCTGCAACAGTAACAAAAGACTCAAAAATCTTAAGAGGACTTCTTCTTTTCAATGCTCCTTGGCCATCAGGTGTCAGCCCTGGTCTGCCCTACCATTCCTGGACCTAAACGGAAAGAGCAGCTCATACTAGCGACATTGTTGGGCATACCAAAGAGGGAAGAGAGAGAGAGGTGTGGCGCAAGAGTGGCTCTTAAAGCTTCCATGTGGAAGTGCTGTGTGTCCCTGTGCCCATATTTCAGCAGTCAAAACAAATTACATGATGGCTTCCAAGTTCAACAAAATGGGAATGGTTAGTAAGCTGGGGGACTAAAAGTCACTTGCCCAGCTAGAGCGGATTAGAAAACCAAGACTAAGAATGGTCAAGCGACTGACCCAGGGCCATCCAAATAAGAAGCGGCAGAGTGGGAACTCTCCAGATTCTCTGTCAGACCTCTGTGCCTAACTAAGTGCCTGGCCAATTACCTCTCTGCACCGAGAGAGGTATGCATTCAATAAATGCTCGTCTGAATGAATTAAGTAAATAAATGAGTGAACGACTTACTGAATGACTATTGAAACTCTACTCTGCCAAGGTTTTGTCTTAGCAATGTTAATTTACAGAAAAGACCTATTGGCATAATTAAGTTGGAAAGTGCTGTTTGCAAAGTAACCCTGGAAGTGTCACCTTTCACAGCTCTCATGAGAACAAATCATCACTGGCGGCCATGTCAGCACAAATAAGCCAAAGGAGCCTTGTCGACACTGACTGTCTCCATTTTATATTTTAAAAAAGGTACCAGAGAGGCTGGCCAGGCTACAGTCTGAGCTGGAGCCAAAAAGCTATTGCAGTCGCATGCATTGAGACTTTGTGTTCTTTTCCATTGTGAGGGATTGAGCTACTGTGTAATATTTCCAGCCTGTCCTTCCCGTGACAGTTCAACCAAAGTTTAGTAATTTGTAAGAAAAATCTTAAATTGTATGTCTTAGGTATACAATACTCTTTAGTCACAGGCTAAATTCCCTCACCTTAACCCCAATAGAAGACAATAGAATAGTCTTACTACAGTACTGAGTAAAATGAAAATAGGAATCTGCTAAGGTAATACAAAGATAGTTCATCTTTCAGCTTATTCTGAAATAATTTATTTACTTGAGCAATTTCAACTTTTTTGTTTTTGTTTTTTGTTTTTTGTTTTTTGTTTTTTTTTTTGAGACAGAATCTTGTTCTGTCACCCAGGCTGGAGTACAATAGCACAATCTCGGCTCACTGCAACCTCTGCCTTCTGAGTTCAAGCGATTCTCCTGCCTCAGCCTCCAGAGTAGCTTGGATTACAGAAGCCTGCCACCATACTTGGCTAATTTTTGTATTTTTAGTAGAGACGGGATTTCATCATGTCAGCCAGACTGGTCTCGAACTCCTGACCTCAAGTTATCTACTCACCTTGGCCTCCCAAAGTGCTGGAATTACAGGCGTGAACCACCGCACCCCACCCACAACTTTTGAAGACAGTTTTAAACATTTAAAGCTTAAAATAGTAAAAATCAGATGAAAAGGTATTCTTCTAGTCCCATGTGTAAGTTTCTTTTTTCTCTAAAAAAAAGAAGAGGAAGGAGGATGAGAAGCCCATTAAAATGTTTTGTATGGCATATTTGATGCAGTAATGCATGACCAACAAGTAAAAGAGTGGATAAAAATATGTTACAGGAAGTGAATCGACTTTATACAATTCTTAAACTGTCCAGTGATTTTTATTTAAGCATATGAAATAAACTTGACTCTCACTAACATTTTAAATATGTTATGGATCAATATTATAAACTCAATTGAGAAGCTTAGGTTTTGTAGTTTGTATGTCATCCATTGGATCACCCATGAAGACCTACTCATAATAGATATGTACTTATTGCAAATTAATCATCACTTATATCCTCATTAGGAAAGTATAATTGGCAAATGTCCTTCCATTTTTGTCTATTCTTGAGGGCTCCATTATTCATCTGAAGTCTTCTTCCAAGACCTGGAGGTGTTAACAAACACAGAAGCATTTCAATTTCATAAGTCTGACTTTCTCATTTGAGAAGCCAGTGCCAATAAATCGCTTTTTGGAAGGCAAATATCAAAGGCCCACCTTTCCAGCACTAATTACCCAAATAGAAAGAGAAACACAATTCTTAAGTGGATAACTGTTCCCAGCAGTTAGAGATCTAATCCTGGTCTTTGGTCAGGATATGATTAGTGCGTGAGTGTTGAGATATTATGTTTATGTATTCAATGTTTGATCTGCTGTTCAGCCATGTGCCAATAATAACAACAAAAACAGTAGCATTTGTTGTGTATCTTCTATGTGCCAAGTAATCTTCTGAGTACTTTACATGTATTAAAACATTTAATGCAGCCTCTATGTTATGTCCCATGGTTCTCAGCCTTGCCAGCACTTTAAAATGACACAGGGAGTTTTTAAAACAAGAAACCCATATGCCCAGGGCACACTGCCTTGACCAACAAAATCGGAATCTCTGGAAATGGACCCAGACATCAGCACTTTGTAAATCTTCCCCAAGTGATTTGAATGCGGGATCAAGGTAATTAAAGAGTTTGACCTAGTCTGAAAACAAGGGACAAATACAATCATGCAACTTTGTTTCATCATTTAAGACACGGTCTATAAGCAGAAATTCTAGTAGTTCCTTCTTGAGACATGCTCTCCATCTAATTATTCAAGTGACTAGGGACTCATTTGGTCCAACTTTGGGAGTAGTTGAGGACCAGTCTTACTTCCAGGTGCCAGCGAGAGCAAGCCCTGGATCCTAACAGCCCTCTGATGGCCCTACATCTCATTACCACAGGCACCTATGCAGCACTCTAGGGGTACAGCTTGGTTTTTGTTGCGTTGATTTTTTAATCTTGCAACTTAACTGAATTTATTAGTTCTAAGATTATTTTTGTAAAGTCTTTAGGGTTTTCTACATATAACATATGTCATCTGCAAACAGAGATAACAAGCTTTGGAGAGGATGTGGAGAAAAAGCAGCCTATACAGTGTTGATGGGAATGTAAATTAGCACAGCCACTATGAAAAATAGTATAGAGGCTCTTTGAAAAAAAAAAGGAACCAACACGTAATCCAGCTATTACATTATATTATATATTATAGCCAATTCTGGCAATATAGCCAAAGGAAAGGAAATCAGTATGTTGAAGAGATATCTGTACTCCCATGGTCACTGATGCATTCTTCACAATAGCCAAGACATGAAATCAAACTAAGGGCCCATCAACAGCCAAATGGCTGAAGAAAATTGTCCTATATATTCATAGTGGAATAGTATTCAGCTTAAAAAAAAAATAAACAAGAATCCTGCATTTGCAAAAACATGGATGAACCTGGAGGACATTGTGTGAAATTAAATAAGCCAGGCACTGAAAGACAACTACCGCATAATCTCACTGATATAAGGAACCTAAAAAAGTCAAACTCACAGAAGCAAAGAGTAAAATGGTGGTTACCAGAGGCTGAGGGGTGGGGAAATTGGGGGAAAAAAAGAGAGAGAAGCAGGATCAGAGGGCACTGGAGGGTCATACAGGGACCTGAATTTGACACCAAGTGAAGGCAAAGGGTAAGAGTCAAAGCAAAGAAGAGAAGAGCGCCAAGCTTCCACCCTCCTCCGAGTGTCTAAGGCCAGGAGTCGAAGGTGTCTCTCTGTCTGCTAGTGCCAGGCACACAGTGCAACTTCTGAGGCACCCATGGCTAGAACTGGATAGATTCTGCTAAACCCCCAAGAAGGTTCCAATTCACTTTCCAGCCAGAATTCAGTCCTGTGGCTTTTCTCTCAGCTGATTCAACCCTTCTTCTCATTACCCAAAGCTTCAGTACCCTTCCTGCTATTCCTGCAGAGACCAATTTATCTCCAGTAACCCCAGTGGGAACCATAGCTTTCCAGTTACACACAATGAAGATGTAATTCCAAGTTATGTTTGGGTATACAGTAAGAAAGTTCAGCCATATGGACAGAAATGGCAATGATTTTAACCTGTAACTCTACCTACTAATAGCCATTGGATGGCATGTAAAAGATGTGGATAGACTTCCTCTAAAGAGGTGCAAGCCATACCAACAAACTGCTCAACATTGCCATTTTAAAGGTATGGGAAGTAAGAGCTTGCTTCCACATACCCACCATGAGCTGAATGAGAACAACAGGATTACGAATTGGATTCATATATCTAAAATTGGGTCCTGTACCAAGTCCCTCGTGATGAGTAAAACTGAGAAAAAGAACCCGGAAATACATCCATGACAGCTTAATAGGATTTAAAAAACTCCATCTCATTAACTTTTTAGGAGAACCCTGGCAAAGTATGAAATTTAAGCATCACACCAGGCTGAGAACAGTTATCTGTTGTTCATGTCACTGCACCTGCCCTATGCTCCAAAACATGGGTCACAGCTGCTTCTCCCAAATGTGCCCTAGAATTTCTAAAGGGTTGGCTGGTACACAGCAGGAGGGCACTCCGGTAGTGAGGGATGCTCCTTTTGAAGCTGTGTGTACATAGCAAGTGCCCAGTTTTTATTTAGATTGCATATTTATTTGGAGTAGGATGGGTAGAAATTCCAACAGGGCTGAAGCCCTTCCAAGCCATATTTTTGCTCCAACAGAGGTATATCCAAAGTGAACAAGAACCTCAATGGCAGAGTGAAAAGTGGCCCAATATGCTCTATCTATTGCAATGTGGGAAGCCTCTTTTTCTTTTACTTTCCTTTATTTCTGTTTTTTTTTTTTTTTTTTTTGGCAGAAGTAAAAGGATAGAGAAGCATGAATAGAAAATTTTCTACAGTAAGAATATTATTAAGAAAATCCCCAAATTCTTAAGTAGGTTAAATGTTGTGAAAGAGACTTATCAAGAAATTTAATCATTTTTAAGTATTTCTCAGAACAGATACACTTTCAGAGAATTAAGAGATGCTTACTTTCTCTTCTCAAAACTATCGCGTACCACTTAAGCATTTTCCTGAAGGGAAACTGCCCCAACCAAGGGAAGGTCACCAGTGCACGCCATCTTTGACATAGATGTGACTTGTTTGATTTCCTGAGAATGAGAAGTCATCAATCCATCTTATCAGCAACACATTTTGTGAATGAAACAAGCATCTGTTTCTTGACAAGACTGGAGTGATTAATACTATCTGAGAAAGGGTTAATGTAATCACCATCTATTTTCAAGCTATCCTGAAATAGCCTTGTGGGAATGCTTTGAAACTGAGAAAAGTCATCAAATAAAGAAAGTTGATGTGTAGTTCCCCTCACAAGGATAGTTTTGGCTGTTTGGCAACAGGAAAGAGTTCTGGCAACAAAACCCCCTAAGGAGGACACTACCATAGTTGCCAATTAACAGAAAGTCATCTGGGGAGAAGGCACTATTCAGAGAAAACAGTTGGCAGAACCTGTATGAACATATTTGCAGGTGAATTCCTATATGCAGTTGTTCAATGGTTTCGCCTCTGCTCTTTGGCAAAAAGGGAATTAACACACCCAAGATGTGATTATGGCCTTTAATACTCAACTTTGAAAGTTTCAGCCGTATGTGTATCATCTCATGGACGTCCGCATTCAGTTTCTTAAAAGTCTTTCAAAATGAAAAGACTACCTTAATTGATATAAGACCACTACCCACCCTTTGGAGATGGGTATCACCTGCTCCAGAAATTCCACTATGAGACCCCCTCGCTGCACCCCAGGCTCCACACCTCCCTCAAAGCACACCCATGGTAACGAAGTCTTCCCTGCATCACAGATCGCATCACAGTGTGGAGAAATTTCCTGCTTAGACATCTTCTTCCATAACAGACTGGAAGCCTCTCCAGACTGGGAACTGGATCTCCATCCGGAGGACAGTGCCTGGTACAAAGCAGGTTCTCTGCAACTGGTAGCTGAGTTCAAGTGAACTGAGACCCTTGGGGATGGGATTTCCCAGTGCTTTTAAATGTGCTATTTAACCCTCCTTCCTATGTGAAATAAAAGGGGACTTTTTATAGGCATTAAATTTCCTATGAGCCATTTCTCAAAACCAAAATATGTTTATATGTGCTTTCTGCTATGCTAACCCCTGGTGTTTTCCGGTCTTCAGCCAGAGCTCTTCTTCAAGCTGTGACCCATTCCTTTGTTTCAAGTGTCTTAATCTTTTTTTTTTTTTTTCCATCTCCATGGTGTTTTTCCTTCTGCAAATTATTTTTCCCTTTGGACCCTCTTTCCTCCAGCCGTGTACAGGCCTATGAAAGTAAAGTTTGAAGAGTCTTCCTGATTTTTACAGGAAGCTCTAAGAAAGAAGTAGAGGAATATTATTCGTGTTTAAATAGGAATTATTTGTCTTGTGTTTACCTACTATTGTAGTGTTCCACTAAAATTGAATAGAAAAAGTTTCGATGGAATACCTTGCCTTTTAATTAAAAGCCACAATTTTATTTGAATGTCAGAAATGCACTAAAGAAAATCGGCTGGAATATTTTGGGGAAGTGATTTGTAGACCTAAAAAAGTGAACAAGATACAGAGGAAGATGTATGATAAACTTGAAACACACTCAAAATTTAAGGGTGCCTTACAATTGTAGATTTAAATGATTCTTAATATCATATAAACCTCATTGTGTATATAATAGGAAGTTAGAATTCAAACCCCATGAGGGCAGGGTCTCTGTCTGACTTGCCACTCTCCCCAGTACTCATCAAAGCACCTGGTGCATAGGAGCCTCAATATTTGTTAAATTAATGAATATTTCTGAGTAATTAAATGAGTGGGGTTAACAAAAGTAAGTGAGTCCACCTGGATGAAAATACTACCTATTTCCCTCATATACCTCATTATACCTCATTATAGCACTGGGAATAGAAAATTGACTCAATCCAAAATAAGTCTACCAACAATTATTCTACTAACCACTGAAATCAGGCAGAAGTTGTGCATAAAATAAAGATAAAAGATTTGGTGTTTGTCCTCAAGGCAATTACTCTCAAACTTTGGTCCCCATACACACATGAAATTAACAAACGGAAAGCAACAGATTCCTCTGTTTTTCTATTTTAAGCAGTGAGCCAAGAAAAACTATACATAACTGTGTACCTACAGGATCTGTGATCTTTTATATAATGCATATGAGGAAAAATGACTATTTCCACAGCTTTCCATTTAAGAAATGAAAAGAGGTGGTTGCGCTTACGATATTAGAGATGAGAAAAGCCCAAACATTGGAATCTCTGATTTGAAGTATTTTAGCTGTATAATCAGGAATACTACCCAGTGGTAGTAGAAGTTAATATTTATTAGGCCTAATATGAACTTTCCACTGTTCTACTATAATATTTCCACTATTGCAAGCACTTTCCACTATTCACTCACTCCTTGAACAACCCCGTTAAATAGCTGTCATTACTGTATGATTGGCATTTCACTGATTTAGACAACTAAGGCTCAGAATGCCTAACTTGCCAAAGGTTGTGCAACCCCTGAGAGGCTAGCCCAGGATCTGACCACAGGTGGCCAGATAGGAGAGCCCACCCTCAGACCACCGTGGATAGTGGGGACTATGGCTTGTGCTGATTCTTAATCAGTGATATCACTGAGATTCAGTGATTCTCAATCACTGAATCTTAGTCAGTGCTAATCAGTGCCATCCCTTCTGGAGCTCCGTTGAGCCTCATAACAACTTTGGGAGGATCCTTTTGATCCTCAGTTCATTGATGAGAAAATGAAGGCTCAGGGAGGTTAGGTAACAGAAGACGTAAATTACAGAGTGTGTAGCCGGTGACTCCAAATCTGGCTTCTTTCACTATAGCATTGTGTCTCTCAAATGACAAGTATGTGTCATCACTCTGTCACAAAATGTGGGGAAGGCCTATGCATCCCAGTTTTGGTCTTCAAGACGCTTGCATGAACCAAAACAAAGAGAACCACAGTTGCGTCTTACTGGGACTTTTTTCTTAATTAACGCGAATGAAATCTCTCTGTCTACCTTTCTTGCAATATTTGATGATCTTTGGCATCTGGGATACCCTATTCTCCTTCCTACAGGTTTTCTAAACACTGGAATAAGTGTGAAGAATCTAGCAGCGTCTTGGAGCACAGCAAGCATTGGTGACTACATTTTGCATCCCAATGGCTATTGTAAATGTGAAGAATTTTTGGTGCTCTCCCTCTGAGGTTTTAGACGTTAAGTAAGTTTTTCATCATAGAACAAGATCCATGTGGCTACTTTTTACATAATTCATATCATGAGGACCTGATAACATTCCAGTGACTCTTTGTGGTATCTCAAAAGAAATGAAGTTTCTTCTAAAATGCACTAGCTGGTTAAGAATATAATGTTCCCATCCTGGCTAACACGGTGAAACCCCGTCTCTACTAAAAATACAAAAAAACTAGCCGGGCAAGGTGGCGGGCGCCTGTAGTCCCAGCTACTCGGGAGGCTGAGGCAGGAGAACGGCGTAAACCCAGGAGGCGGAGCTTGCAGTGAGCTGAGATCTGGCCACTGCACTCCAGTCCAGGCGACAGAGCGAGACTCCGCCTCAAAAAAAAAAAAATACAATGTTCTAGTAAGGCTGCTGAAGGCTGCCATATGATATCAAAGATTTCCAAGGATGATCTGAGTCTTGAATCTTTCATTTAGTGATTTAAGATTATTATGAAGCATCTGACCCCCAATCCAAAATGTAAAACACTAATAAACTCTTTAAAATATTCAAGTAAACACAATTTATTATCTTAATATCCTCCTGTTAATTATGCAGTTGTCATCATTCTCAAAATTAAATGACAGCTTCCTACAGTGCTGGGAAAAGAGGAAGTGCCTGACCTCAAGAAACCTAAACCACAGCAGGCATGATTCCTCCTACCTCAGTTTCCCTACATGAGAAGACTTCCTTAAAGGAGAAGTTTGGATTGGAAACCATATCTAAGAGGTCCCATTCGGCTCCAACCAAGTCCCCAGAGAACTTCTCTTTTTTTCCTTTTTTTTTTTTTAAGGTGGAGTCTCCCTCTGTCACCAGGCTGGAGTGCAGTGGTGCAATTTCGGCTCACTGCAATCATCTCCGCCTCCTGGGTTCAAGAGATCTTCTTGCCTCAGCCTCCTGAGTAGCTGGGATTACAGGCACACGCCACCACACCCAGCTAATTTTTGTATTTTTAGTAGAGATGGGGTTTCACCGTGTTGTCCAGGATGGTCTTGATCTCCTGACCTCGCGATCCGCCTGCCTCAGCCTTCCAAAGTGCTGGGATTACAGGCGTGAGCCACCGCGGCCAGCCAGTCCCCAAGAACTTCTGCAAGCTCACCCCTCCACTCCCTACTCTCCAGTATATTGGAATTTTATGCAATCTTTTATTTTTACAAATGTATGTGTAAAAGACCTCAAAGGATCTTCAGCTCCAGTCTCCTACTTTATACAGGTTTGTACTTTTTCTGGTTTTTGAAGATCCTAAGAACTTAATCTGTAATTTTCTCTTGCTTATTAGACTAGAGACTTATTATGGACTCTGATGGTCTAACAAAATACTCTTTCCTGAAACTTAAACCCATTTCCTGTTAAATTCTATACAGCTGGAGAGTAGTGTTGACTTTTCATGTCTGAAATAACAATCATGAAGACTTCACTGCTTTTTCTTTTATGAGTCAACAACTGTCTTAGTTAAATTATTTCTGTATGCAAGTAACAGAAACAAGCTTTAATAAATTTTTAATAAAACTTCACAAGGAATTTATTATAAGGGGATATTACATTTGATATAAGGACAAGGATACAGCTGAACCTCAGAAAAGGACTAGAACTATGAAATGAAGCAGCTCTGGAACCAAGGTGACCCTCCTATCAGTAGCAAGTAGAGAGTTCAAACGGAGCCTGAAGCCAGTCTCCCCAGGTTCAAGTCCCAGGTCCACCACAGGCTGCTGCTTTCAGAGAACGGCCATCATCACAAGCAGTCCTTCTTCCTCATGATCAAATCATGTATTCCTTTCTGAAACTCATGAAGTTCCATTACATCTCTCTAAATGTTGCACTCTCTCAAAAGTATAGAACAAACTCTATGGGCAGAATGAGAGAAGCTCAGTATTCTTCACTTGTAGAAGTCAATACTTTTCCTGGAATGAGAAATAGACAGCTTGTACCTCTATCTAATATCACTACCTCTACTACATAACTGACCCACATGCTATACTCTTATTCAGCTTAGTAGAATTAAGACAACAGAGTCTTTTAAAAAATACTTTATCTATTCATTTTGATTTTGAGGACAGTTTAGTTTGTGTCTTCAAGTAAGTAGCAGTGATTTGTCCTAACTGAATTTTACACTGTTTTAGAGGGTCTAATTTCTTCCTTTCCCACTATCACTAGGAATTCGACTACTGTCTTTCAGACTCTTAGCACCCTATTATTTTCATCTGAAAATTCAACAACTATGTTCTTGATGCCGTCCTTCAGCTGCTAATCCATCTTCAAGGTTGATCACCCATAGCATATATGACAGATGTCATACAAAGCAGATGGCAGTTGCCATCAGTACCAACCCCTTTTATCCTTTCTGCCAAAGGCTGGCAAACCTTACGATAATCTTCAATGAGTCACAGGCTTGTATAATCCCTCCCTGTGAATATGGGCAGAACTTGTGACTTACTTCTAGCCAATAAAATATAGCAATGGTGATGAGATGTTACCCCCAGGATTATGTGACATTACGTGAAACACTGTTTCAGCACACTGGAGAAAGATTCTCCTGCTGGCCTTAATGAACTAAGCGGTCATGTTGCAAGGGAATGTATCAGAGGCCTACATAGCAAGGAATGGGAGTGGCACCGAGGAGCTGAGAGTGTTCCCAGTCACTGTCAACCAGCAGGAAAATGGAGACCTGAGTCCTACAATCCCAAGGATCTGAACTCGGCCAACAATCTCAAAAGCTCAGAGGAAAACTCTGGCTCCAGAAAGGAATGCAACCCAGTCAGCAACTTCATTTCAGCCTCGTGAGTTCCTGAGCATAGAACCCAAGTAAGCCATGTCTGGACTCCTAACTCATGGTAAATGCAAATTATAAATGAATGGTGTCTTAGGCCACTGAATTTGTGGTAATTTGTTATGCAACAAAATAAAACTAGTGAAGCATTTGTCTCCTCCCCATCCATTCCCTAACCTTCCATGACCCCTCCCCATGCTGCACCTGCAATAAATCAACGCCTGCCTTAGCTGATCATTAAAACATAAGGAAGGGAGGTGATACTGACTGAGCACCCATGATCTGCCAGACACAATACAAAATCTCTTTTCATTCTATGAGGTAGGTATTGCTGACTTCACTAATGTTTCATTTTCTTACCTGAAAAATGCGTGTCATGGACTGAATTGTATCCCCCTCCTAAAAAATGTATAGGTTGAAGCCCTAACCCCCAATGTGACTGTATTTGCGGAAATGGCCTATAAGGAGATAATAAAGGTTGAAGGGGTTGTAAAGGCTGTGCCCTAATCCAACAGGACTGATAGCCTTACAAGAAGAGACACCAGAGAGCTCTCTCTTTGTGCGCACACGGAAAAGGCCATGGGAGAACACAGGGAGAAGGCATCATCTGAAGCTGAGGAGAGAGGCCTCACAAGAAACAGACCCTGCTGGCACCTTGGTCTTGGACTTTCAGACTCCAAAATGGTGAGAAAATAAAGTCAGTTGTGTAAACCACCCAGTCTGCAGCATTTTTTTATGGCAGCATGAAAAGACTAATACACGGGATAAGCATTTTGACCACAGTTACCTGTTAAGACAGACATGGAGGCAAATCATGTCACCACCCTTCCTGCTTCCTGATTATCCATCTTTGTGTCAGTAGATATTGACTATGAGGGTTTACAGTATTGACTCTTTTTCCTCTGTCCTTCTCCTCTTCATGCTTGTACAACATCTTGATTATCAAGCATTGTCTTTAAGGTAGGGAAAGGAAAGAATGTTCCAATTTAACTCCAGGTAGCTCCAACCCAACTCTAATCCTGACCAGTCCACCAAGTAATGCTCTGATAGGAAATGCCTTCCCTGGATTTCTCAGGCAGGCCCTCAGTCTTCCTACTCTTTTAGTTGCTGTGTGATATTCTGAAATTGTTCTTTTATAATCCTAATTTTTCTCTGTGCCTCATTTTCCTCATCTGCATATTGAGGAAAATTATGACCCCTACCTCATAATGTAGTGATAATAAGTAAGTTAGTTTAAACAAAGGATTTAGCACTCTCACTGGTACACAGAATGTACTTTGTAGGTGTTAGCTGCTCTTCTCATTGTTAATGGAAAAGAACACTTTATTTCTAAGCAGCCCCAGTGGAATACTTCATTACCCCAAAGAGAGAGATATAGCAATATCCTTTCCTATTTGGTAATCATCCTAAACTGTCTGTGGGGTTTCACATCTTCTTGTCACAAAACCATCCACCAAAACACTACTATGCATTCACATTAGTAATCTAGTGGGTCACAACGTTGGTATCCTATAAACCCAGCTAGGCTCTCTCCAATTCCCTAAGGCCCTCCCCACCCGCTTCCAACGAGGCAGTTTCCTTGTAACTCTTGCATTTCTGAGTGTCCTGGGAGCATAGCGCTAACTGTGTTTTCACCCTGGACTATCTTTTGAAGGATGTGTGTATAGTAAGCAGTATTGCAAGATAGAGATAGTCACAGCCTCCAGAGTAAAGGGAAGATTTGCCTACCGTCCAGAATAGAAAAGATGATGTCTCTCTCCAGGGAAAAGGGGAGGTTTGCTGGTAGCCCTAAGATTTAGGTTCCCCAAGCCAAGGGTCCTCAGGGGTGAGGTCAGTCCTCTGCATGCACAGCATTCACCTGGGTCCCTCCACATCATCCCCAGAGGACATGGAGGGGCAGGTGACAATATCAACATGATGTTTATGCTGCTTGCTCTGCCACGAATGAATAATAACATCCTTTGTCTCTGACATAGGAGTCTCATGTCTTCTGCCATCATCCCCAGGGCTGGCAGACAAACTTGTTAACTTGTAAATGGAGTAAAATTTCAGACGCTTCACATTCCTTAACATCCTCTCGGCAACAAACCAGCAAAACAGACACATATATAATCCTTCCAGCTACACCCTGGCACCCTATATCTCCTGAAGGCTATTAGGAACAACGTTGGGATGCAATGGTCCAGGGTGTAAAAGGTGATGACTCACTCAGAAAAAACAAAGAAGCCTGGCCAGTATGGCGAAACCTCATCTTAACTGAAAAAAAAAAAAAAAGAAAAACAAAAAAAAACCTAGCTGGGTGTGGTGACACATGCCTATAATCCCAGCTACTCTGGAGGCTGACGTGGGAGAATCGCTGAACTTGGGAGGCAGACATTGCAGCGAGATGAGATTGCGCCACTGCAATCCAGCCTAGGTGACAGAGTGAGACCCTATCTCAAAAAAACAGAAGAAGAAGAAAAAAGAACAAGCAGAGAGCGGTTGAGAATTAGGCAGCTTTTTGCTTGTAGGCCCTTTGAAACTACCTCCACTGGCTTTTGAGTGAAGGACCTACGGTTGCAATTTTGTATAATGTTTTCCACTATGAACGTTTGGGTACTTCTGTGTTCTTTTAGATTCTTCAGGAGCTTTTCCCTGGTTTGCAAGAAACTTCCCAATTAAGGAGTACCTAAATCAATGTATACCAACAACTAAATTATCCTGGTAAGCAATTCATCATTGATGATATCAAACACACTCAGCTTTTTAAAGTTTTCTTAACTATTAGCCACTTCTAGTCATTCTAGCATGACCGTATTTCCATTTAATGAATCAAGATGCCTTTAGCTCAGGTAACAAAAACCATGGCTCAAACTGTCTTAAACAAAAGACAAATTTATTCTCTCTCTTTTTTTATCTCTCTCTCTCTCTTTCTCTCTCTCTCTCTCACACACACACACACAGACACAGATACACACACACACACACACACAGTTCCGAATTAAGCTAAAATGGGCTTCAGATGTGCTGTATCAGGACTCTTGCTCTATTTCTCTGTAATTCTTGCGTCTCAGCCCTTCTTCAGCTGTAAAAAAATGGCTACAGAAACTTAAAGCATCATATACAGTTAACTTTATATCCAGAGAAGTAAGAGGATTTTTGTTTCAGGAGAAGAAAACTTTCCCAGCCACATGTAACATACTTCTTAACACCACACAGTCCAGAATCTAGGCCTTCTCCACCCCATTCTTAAACTAATCACCGCCAAGCAGAACAGGCAGCTTTTGGTTCAGACTCCTCATCATTTTACATGTGATACATTCTAGTTTTAGGAGAAAAAAAAGTATAAAGATTGAAATTGAAGGTTGATTCTAAGAATGCTATGATTTTGTCTGGGGAGAAGTAGCATTCTGTACTATTCTTGTTGTTTATACCACAATTCTTTCATCCATTCATCCAGCCACCAAACCATCTCTCCATTCATCCAACAAGTATTTATTGAGTGTCAAGCAGATGCCAGGCATTGTTTTAACTGCTGAGATACACAAGTGAACAAAACAAAGTCCCTGCTCTTATGGAGCGTACGTTTTGCTTTGCATCGAGCTATTGGATCCTGTGTCAGTGTTTTTCCAGAGAAAGAGACCAATAGAAGGCTGGGGAGGGTGCGTATTTATTTTAAGGAATTGGCTTACATAGTTGTGAGGCCTGGCAAGTCTGAAATCTGTAGGGCAGTCCAGCAGGCTGGAAACTCAGGCAATAGTTGATGGTGACGTTTTGAGGCAGAATGTCTTCTTATCAAAACCTCACTTTTTGCTTTTAAGCCCTTCAACTGATTAGATGAGACCACATTACCAAGGGTGATTTCCTTTTCTTAGAGCTGATTGTAGATGCTATCCACATCTATAAGAGGTCTTCATAGCAACCCCTAGAGTAGTGTCTGATTAAATAACTGGATACTACAGTCTAGCCCAGTTGATACATCAAACTAAGCATCATAGATGTCTTGCTTATCTTTTCAACTCCACTGTCAGTTTCTGGGGAAAATGATGGTATCCTATACCTGTCTATCTACAGCCCCTACAGAATTTCACGCAGTGCCCTGTGGCTAGTAGATGTCCAAGATCCTTGCTACTGCATGACTTAACCTCAGTGCTATGACATATGCTATGTCTGCATATCTTGGAATGAGAAGGGAAGTTCAAATCATAGAGGATCACCCAGAGCTGAAGCAAGACCATGAATCATAAAATAAAAGGGACAACCTCCTCATTCACTTGGTCCGATCTGAAGACTCTGCCCTTCTTTTGAGCCACACACCCCATCTTCGCTGTAGAGTGCATCCCAGACCATCACATCAATGTCAAGGAATTACATTCCTCTAAAAATGCTACTAAGTACAACCATGTGCCTTTTTTGGGAAACGAACTTAAGCCTAGGGCTTAAAAGACTTCATTTTTTCCATCTGACTTGAATCTTTCCTTGGGCCATTTGATCTGCTTCTTTCCATAAAGCAGCTGTTTCCCAGCGAGACTGCACAGGGAGCCCTGATCCGGAGCCAGCCCTCTGATCTGCATGTGGCTCCACTGACCACCCAAGGGGTGCCAGGCAAGCTGTGGCCTCTATGACTCAAAATCTGGCATTTCCAAGCATTTCATACACCTGATATTTTACCATACTACACTCCCCATCCAATCCTTAAAGGGAAATATACTTGCAAGTGTTCTCTTCATATACGGATGCCTGATCCCCGAGGTATTTTGTATAAAGTGTTTTCTCCTTGGTGTTAATGTAGCCACATTCTCCAGGCTTGACCTTCTGCATTCAAAATCAAGAAAAGATGAAAGTTAGTAAATGAATGGAGCACCTACTCTAAACCAGGCACTGACTGAGGCATGTACACATAGTTAATCATATAATGAAGTGTATGCTGTTATATATATGATACAAATGAGGAAATTGAAGCCAACTATCATTTGGAACACAGATTGCAGTTCAAAGAAAAAGATAAAGCTAATTAACTTTGGCCACAAACCTTGCTCCCCTAATTGCATAAACTCACATGAGATAACTGTTTGCAGTTACCAGTTGAACAGCATATAATGCAGTTTAACTTGAAATGTTCTAAAATATCCAGACTTTTCCAAAGGAAATAAGGTGTTGAGTTTTGTTTTGTTATTTTCTTAAGAGGGAGGCATGAAGTATGTGCCGAGTGGAAAATGAATATAAACATTTTACATAAAATACTTTTTCTGAAAGTGTATTAATCTGGATATGGATTTCTTGACATGTTTTTCAAAGCCCATTTTTCTTACAATGAATTATCAAGCATGACCCCATGGCTCAACACAAAGGTCCTGAAAAATAAGGATTACATTAGTTAACCAGTGAAATACATACCTGTTCCTTACTGTGTCTTCCACTAAGATTTTTTTCACTTGGTTGCTTCATACCACAGAAAAATCCTCTCACTCACAAGCCAGGAAAGCAAATCAATCAGAGTCAGAAAAAGTTTGGTTGATAGGAGCTACCCAGAGGTTATTTAGAGTCACAGTGGTTTCCTGGTGAACTCAAGAATCACCCACTTTGGTGCCACAGGCTAACAGCTGACAAGAGCTTCCCTGACCTTTGCTTTCCTTGCCCTCCCAACCAATGAATAAGTCTCTCATTTCTTTGTATTAAAACCTTTCATACTTGAAGGAGGAGAAAAAGTCAACCAACAGGCTCCTCATCAGTGAATCACTGAATAAATGGATGGATGAATGGCTGGCTGGCTGGATGGATGGATGGATGGATGGATGGATCAACGGATGGATAAAATTCTGAGGTCATGGAAGCTATAAAAAGTCACGGAGTAGTGCAAATAACACCATCAAGAAAGTAAAAAAGGCAACTTACAAAATGAAAGAAATTGCAAATCGCATAACTGATAAAGGACTTGTATTCAAAGTAAATACAGACATCATAAAACTCAATAATAAAATAATAAACAACCCAATTAAAAATGGGCAAATGATCTGACCAGACCTTTCTCCAAAGAAGACATACAGATGACTAGCAGCACATAAAAAGATACTCAACATCCTTGGCCAGCAAGGAAACCAGAATCAATACCACTTCACATCCACAAGGATGGCTGTAATCGATTAGAAAAAGAGTAAGTGTTGGTGAGGATGTAAAAAAAATTTAAGCCATCATATATTGCTAATGGTAATGTAAAACAGTGCAGCCACTTTGGAAAACAGTTTAGCTCTTCTTAAAAGGTTAAACACAGTTACCACATGATCTAGCAATTTCACTTGTTAATACTTACCCAAGAGAAGTGATCACATACATCCACATAGAAACTTGCACATGAATATTCACAGCAATAATATTTATAATAGCCAAACATTGAAGGAACCCAAATGTCCATCAATTGGTAAATGGATAAACAACTATAGCATATACATGTAATGGAATATTATTTGACAACAAAAGGAAATGAAAGTATTAATATATGCTACAGCACAGATGAACCTCAGAAACATTATGCTAAGTCAAAGCAGCTGGCCGTAAAAAGCACACATATTATAGGATTCCATATATATGAAATATCCAGAATAAGTCAATCTATAGAGACATAAAGTAAGTTAGTGGTTACCTAGAGCTTGGGGCAGCAGATTTGGAGGGAATGGGGACTGACTGGTAATAGGTACAGGGTGTCTATTTTAGGGTGATGAAATTGTTCTAAGATTAATTATGGTGATGGTGCACAACTCTATAAATATACTAAAAAGCACTGAATGGTACACTTTAAACAGGTGATTATATGATATATCAATTATATCTCAATAAAGTTGCTTTTTACAAAAGTCATTTATCAGAAATGAAGATAGCCCAAATTTTAAAATACCATCAGATTTCATCCTGATGATCTAAATGAAATTTTTCAGAGAGTAGAATGAATCACGTGTAGTTTAACTTTTTTTTTTTTTTTTTGAGACAGGGTCTCACTCTGTTGGTATTTTTTAAACAGTTTTTCAATGAAAAGTTTGTCATCTTCATTCTCAATACCAAAACCTGCAGAAGAATAATATGGCAGTATCTTATACTAACCGGTTCATCAATGGATTTTATAGTAGTGCATTCATCTTAGCTACCACCATTACTATTACCTAATATTTTAATCACCTCACATTCCTCTTAAAAATACAACTATTTAAAAGAAAAATGTATTTTCCTATTATAGCTAGAAAATCAATTTTACTTGCCATAAATAAAAGATGGATTCTAAAATAAGTACAACAAAAATAAATCAATATTTTTTAATCCTAGCAAGGCAGCATTGCTTCCAGAAGACTCTGCAACCTGCTATCTTTTTTTGTTTAAAGGAAAGACTATATTAGAGAGGTATTAAAATCTAGTGCCACAGAAAAAATGACACTATCAAAGAATATGAAATAACTGAAAAGGAAATAATCTGTGCAAGTAAATGTTAACACTGTATCTGTGGACCACTCAAAACCACCGTTGACCATCTACCTAACAGTCTGATGAAGGTATTACCGGTTGGAGGGTGTCTTTTCTCTAAATGGCAACTCCAGAACAAGATGCCTTCCAACTTGTGACTCCACCAGACTCCTCCGTATCTAACTAGAGGAGAAATCATGAAGAAGGCACACCCACTTCTCAAAAACACGACTGAGAATCCACACACATCGTGTCTGCTTATGTTCCATTGGTGAGAATTAATCATGTGGTCACTGCTGGATGCAAGGAGAGCCAAGGAATGTGGTTCCTGGCTGGACTGCCATTTCCTAAGAAAGCCCTAATCTCAGAAATTGTACTAGGCAGCTCTCTTGACCACAACCCAGGCTAACCCAGAGATTCTGGAAAGATAAGTCATTATCTACACCTGAGATGACTCTTGCATACTGAAAAAGTGAATCTGAGCAAATAGTTGTATTCCGTAGGAGACTACTTAAAACTAAATGAAAAAAATAACCACTTAAACCAAGCACGTAATTGTAGATTCTTAGATTTGAAAGAGATTTATCTATCACACAAAAATACTTCACCTAGAACAAATGCTCAGAGGTGGCACTATGTCACCTCCCCTCTGAGATGCAGTTAGATTGACCTCCTCGGGTTTCATCACCATGTTGGTTTGTCCCTCTCTCCCTCACCACCTGCAGCAAAACCAATTTGTGGTTCCACTGAAGCAGAGAAAAATCAAGAACCACGGACTACCTCACTTAGTGGTTAACCATAAAAGGCCTCAGAAACCATTGCTTCTAAATCAGTATAAAAGCATTTCTACACTATCCATTACCCTCAGGAAATTGAACTTGGTGGAGAGCTCTTCCATTTAATGAAATTTACCCCTTTTACGACTAAAACTTGTTTTTGTAAATTAAGACACATGGAACACTTTCTAGAATGTGTTATGTATTTCCCTACCTTTTAAACCAGCAAACAGTGGACCAGCACGTGGTCTTTTCCTGATGATACAGGGCTTACCAACAACAGTCACATGATACAGGTCCTTTTTGGCCTCACACTGAATGACCTGGACTGTTGTTGATTTGAAATCATTGTGGCTTCTCTGACTCTCCCCACATTAGGCTGCCTCATTGCTCCTCACTTCTGGGTCCTGCTTGGTGTGGCTACTTCTCGCCTTATAACTCATTCCCTATCTGCTGTGGGTTTGAAAACCAAATAGCAAAATCACTGAAGGCATTTGACTCTTACTTTACACACAACCCTAAATAAAAGAAGTGCTTCTGAGTCCACCTCAGAATCTTCAGCATGTATTATGTGGCACTTTGGCTCTTCAGAGTTCCCGTGTGCTCAGTTCCCAGTTTTCTTTGCTCTGCATAGGTGAAGCTGTTGGACAACTGAGTTCCAAATGAATGATATGGTTAGTTATACTCTCATCATCATTGGTTAGCACTTGCATTTGCAGGTGACCCAAGACCAAATCAAACTGGCTTAAGCTCATAAAGCTGAGAAATCCATCACTTCGGGCACAGCCAGGTCCAGGTGATCAAGCAATATTGTCAAAGTGTCATCTCTCAACATTGTGGACTCTACCATGTTGCCTTTTGTCTAGGCAAAGGTGGTCACTGGCATCGACGGACTTTTATTCTACTGGTTTAGCAATTCCAACAAAAACTGAGTACTGTTTCTTCTGTAGTCAAGCAAAAGTCTGATTTTTATTAGCCTAAATTGGATCACATAACGTGAACCAATCACGGTGACCAAATGTGGTTAAAGTTTATGGAAGGTGATTGTTTTGGATTAGCCTTCTGCACTAGGCCCAAGCAGATCAGACCAAACCAGAATGGAGTCATTTGTGCTAACTGCCACATAAGAAAAACAAACTTTGAAATGAGCTGGTTTTCAATTAAAAAAAAAAAAAAACTGGAGATTCTAGTCAACCTGGGTCATTGTAACAAGGAAACTCCCTCTGCTTTAACCCTACAAGGGAAGTAACTTTGAAACAACCAGTCCTCTTTTTGTTTTGTTTCTGCTTTTCTTCACGCCTTTTCTGCCTGTAAAGCCAACCTCCTCTGCTCAGCTCATCGGAACACTAATTCTATTTTATAAGATGATGTGTTGCCCCCAGTTCTAGAATCACAAATAAAAACCAATTAAGATTTTTAAAGTAAACATGTTGTAATTTTGCCTTTTGATAATGGCAAGGCTTTGACCATGCACTCAACCTTGGAGTTCAAGCCAACCAAAACTACGAAGATTGAGAAAAGGTAAAGTTAAGGTTAATTCTTTAAGATGAAATCAAAGTGCCATTAGCAGAGGAAGAGAGACTGATGCTGTGCGGGCGAAAAATAACAGATGTCAACTGAAGTTCATCTTAATCTATCTTTGTGGAGGTTTAAATACAAGGCAATTTTTGATTAACCATTCTGCTATAGAGTCATTCCTGTTAGTAACACTTCTAAAATTTTTTGTATGCAGGAAGATAAACTTGGCACAAAAACCATCCAATACACGTCTAACATTAGGCCTTTTTAAGTAGAACGTATTTCTGTTTCCTGATTGCAACATGTTTCTATCATCACCCTCAAAATAATTTTCACACTTTTTCTCTCACTTGAAATAAAAATTTCAGTGTGAAATTTCTCTCCTGTCTTCAATGTCATTATGTTAGCAGTTTCTTAGTCTTTGTAAGTCTTTCTGGAACACCATTTTCTCCTCAAACAGGAAGTATGAGAGCCAAAAATAATCTTTCCTTTTAGCCTAGTAGCTCTCCAGTAACTGTTGTTGGAAGCTTTGATAAAAGATAGTATTAGCAGCCAGGTCATTCTAAACTGGTACCACACAGAAGGCATCTTTTAATGATTTTTTAATGTCAATCTCCCAGACAGACGTCCTTCTGCCTGTGTGTAAACTATATTTCCACAGGGAGTACTCGTGGCTCTGCCCTGGCATTAAATAGGGGCTTCTCAGGTGCTACAGGATGTAGCTGACACGCTCACATGGTGAGAATCAGCCAGGCACCGCCATGCACAGGGTGTCCACCATCTTCCTAAATCCTGCAGTGCAGTAGGGAGCAGGAAATGGATCTGTTGTCTATTCAAAGGTCATAAAGCCAAGAACTCCTAAAGTTCTTGCATCAGAGTCACCAATCTCTAACTCAGCTGGGCATTCTGTCTTGACTGTACCTGGCAAGGAACTGCAGCATCTTTTGGAAATTCATCTCCGTGTGGTTCACAGTAAGGAGACTGGGGTTTGAAACTTGATCCTGCCACTTACCAGCAGAGGGTGTCGTTCCCACTCACCTGCAAGGGATCCTACACTCCCTTTATTGACCACAGCCTCTGCTTTCTTTTAGGGCTCTTCCCCTGCCCCACCCTGCATATGGTCTGGGCAGGGCTGTCCCCAAGCCTAAGCCAATCGGCACACCTGCATCGCACCGGCCACAGGGACTGCTTCTGGTACAGATCCTGGTATAAAGCAGTTAGATCTGAGCAAGTCAGAATATTTTGCAAGAGCTACTCGAAAAAGCACGCTATTTCCTGCTGGATTTGAATCTGTAGCTGATGCTGGAGACCAACTTGCCACAGTTTGGCTGGGACTTCGTTGGCTTTAAAACTGAAAGTCCCAAGTCTGGGGAACCCCCTAACTCCCAAGCAAACTAGAGCAGTTGGTCACCCCAAGTGATGTGAGGGCTGGAGTTCTTGCAGCCACATAGTTACCACTGGAAATCTGACAATGAAATCAGCACAAAGGAAACAGGTGAGAGGTATAGAGAAGAAGCCAGTTCCTGGTCACATCTTCAAATTCCTTGTTATCTTTTTTGCTTAACCCAGGTTGAGCTGGATTTCCTGACACTTGTAACAGAATGTCTGCTCACCAGTATATCAGTTGTGTGATATTGCACAAGTCTCTTAACCTCCCTGAGCCTCAGTTACTGCCTCTGTAAAACTGGAATAATACTTTCTGAAGATTACATGAGAACAGTATCAAGTCTTTATCTCAAAGCCCAGCATGAAGTAATTGCCCAGTAAGTTCTATTTCTTTCCGCTTCATAAGCTAGCGCACTGATAAACTTTGGACAGTGAGGGCTGGAAAGGAAATAGAGATGCACTTGCTCTGATTGCTCATTATATACATAAGGGAAACTGAGGCACGGTTGAAAAGTGACTTAACTGAAGCCCTTTGGCAAGTGACAAGATCAGAACTAGAAACAGGCCCCTGAGTTTGGACTAGTGCTCTTTCTTCAACATCATGAACCCAAATCTGGTTTCCTCTTCTGGGAATACCAGTCTGTTGATGCACAGAGGATGAATCTTCCACAAGCCAAGAAGATGACACTCAAACTTGATGATGGTGGCACATCTGGGACAGAGCTAGCAGCTGGCCCAGAGCAACAAATGCTTGCCTGCCCAATCTGTGTCACTGGCATCGGTCCAGTGTCCATGGTATTCTACCAACAGGACTCTTCTTCCGCGCCAGTGTCACCTGCCTCAACCAAAAGCGAATGTCTCCTCTGAAATGCAGACTTGAATGCAGGCCTGAGAGATCCATTCTCCTGTAAACCACCTAATGATGAAATGCATCTGTTATGAACTGCATGTTTGTGTTCCTCCGAAATTCATAATGGAAATAGCCCCCAGTGGGATAATGTAAGGAAATAGGACCTTCAAGAGGTAATTAAGTCAAGAGAGTGAAATCCTCTGATGAACTATTGCAAGAACAGAAAACCAGACACCGCATGTTCTCATTCATAGGTGGAAATTGAACAATGGGAACACTTGGACACAGGAAGGGGAACATCACACATTGGGGCCTGTCGTGGGGTGGGGGGAGCGGGGAGGGATAGCATTGGGAGTTACACCTGATATAAATGACGAATTGATGGGTGCTGACGAGTGGATGTGTGCAGCACACTAACATGGCACATGTATACATACATATGTAACAAACCTGCATGTTGTGTACATGTACCCTAGAACTTAAAGTATAATTAAAAAATAAATAAATAAAAAGTAAAACAAAAAAAAAAGAGAAATCCTCTGATGAGATTAGCGCCCTTATAGGAAGAGACAGAGTTATCTGTCCCTCTGTCTCTGTCTGTCTGTCTCTCTCTCTCTCCCTCCTTTCTTCCTTTTCTACCCTCCACCTCATGTGAGATTACAATGAGAAGATAGCTGTCTTCAAGACAGGAAGAGGGCCCTCATCAGAACCCAACCATGCTGGCATGCTGATGTTAGACTTCCAGTCTCCAGAACTGTGAGAAATGCATTTCTCTTATTTAAGCTCTCCAGTCTATGGTATTTGTTATAGCATTCAGGGGTGACTGAGAAGGTATCAATAACCAATTTGTCATTGCAAGATTCAGAAGCTAACTTTAGACTTTGCTTTCTTCTTGGGCGAGTAAAATTCATTGGCAAAATGAGGCTCCCAGCTGTATTCATAAATGCCTTTCCCAAAGCAAATGAGACTAGGGGGAGGAAAAAGAAAGAAGAGGAGAGAATGTGAAAATCCTGCACCAAGCTGGATTGGGAGTGGGGGTGGGGAAGTCACCTGAGGCAGATGCTCCAGTGCTTAGCTGGTCTGCTCTCTCCTTTCCAGTTAGGAGGCATAGCCAGGAGCTTACCAGGGCATGGGGAGGCGGAGCCACCTCTCTGCTCTACTGGTGATTTATTTGCTATGTCCACAGCCTCCTCTCTTACAAACTAGACTGGTTTTACTCTAAGCTGACTTGAGATCATAAAAGGAATATTCTCCTTGACTGCCACATGTTTGGGAGGGAGACTGGGACAGAGTGGCCAAATGATTCCCCCAGGACTACTGGGCTTGAGGCCAGCTGCTTCAGAAACTCTTGGAGGAATGTACAGTACTGAACTGAAAAAAAAATATTCCTCTCTGTAGAGTAGTGGTATGATCACTGTGTGTCCACAGCCAGAGAGGGTGCTTATGGCCGGTGATGCACCAAAATGTGCCTACAAGGCTCTTCAGGGCATTTCACAAGATGGTGTGTCTGGAACATTACACATGTAGATAAATGTGAGTTTCGTGTACTTAAGCTTTCATTTCACCACATTTCTCAACCCTACAAGATCTGAACCAATTGACAGGTAAAAAAAAGAGTAAGATCATAGTCCAAGCTTTAGCTTTATCATTGATAAAGCAGGATTTGATGTCAGGGCTTAAGCCCAAAGGCCAAAGAAAGTCCCTTCTCCTCATCCTCCACCTAGGTAAGCCTGCTGATCCAGGGAGGGCTAGGACAGCTGGAGCCTTGGCTGCCCCCGCTCTCACCCTGTAAGGCACAGATCTGCCTTGGTGAACTTTCTGTAAGGAGAAGGGAAAAGAGGAGGCAAGTGGGCAGGTGGCTCTGAAGGAAAGCGTCCAAGGGTCTGAGCATGATTGACGGCATGATCACATTTTCCATCCCACCAGTCAGATTAACCATGCCTTATCCCAGGGAAGGAAGAAGAGAGTCACCAGAGAAGTGCACGAGGAGTTTGCCCACTGCTTTGTCAAGATCGCCAATGAAGTCCTTGGAGTTCAGAAAGCTGACCCACCTTACAGGTAAAAGTGCCTCCTCGTCAACATCCTACTTTCTTCTGAGGATAAGCTCCCTAAAAAGGGCTCTCTAATGAAACCCCCTTATTCCAACGTCCAAATGAAAGCAAAGGGTTTTACAGCAAACCTCTCATACCATTTCATATGCCTCTGCCACATTCTTTAATCTTCGTGAGTTCAAAATAAACAAAAAACTTAATTTGAAAAACTTAAAGATTAGCAGCCTTGTTTCAAACTACCCAACAGCCAGCCCAACCGAGGCACCAAGAATCACAGGAGAGGCCAATGAACTCAGTCAATGAGACTGGTGTTGGGTCAAGTTCAGGCACAGACTCAGGGAAACTATGGGGCTTAATTAAGCTTCAGAGCCCCTCACCCACTCACGGGGGTAGGATCTAGCAATGTATTCACATGGTGGTGGATTGTTGTAACATTTACGGAGCTAAACTAATATAACCCCAATGTGTTAATACCATTGATGATTTCCTCTCCTCTCCAGTGTCTCCTCTGTCACACTTCCCTTCACATTGGATAGCACTGGAGGAGCCGAAGAAATTTTGGGGTTTGACTAAGGAAAAATTGATTCAGTAATACATTGGTTTGTGTTTAGCAATAATATATCCATGTAGTTTGCAGTCACTTTTGTATGTAGTTGTTATTGTTAACCGTTGTAGAGTAGAAATAACCTTCAGAAGTATTTTTTAAGTTCATTTTTAACTGGAATTTTTATTGAGATAATAGTAGTTTTAAGAAATAATACAGAGATTCCTTGTGCACTTTGCCCAGCTTCCCTAGTGATAACATGTTGCAAAAGAATTGCCTAATATCACAACTAGATATTAATTTTGATCAAATTCATTTACATTGAGATCTTCCATTTTTACTTTGTGTGTGTGTGTGTGTTGAGTGCTATCAATTTTTGTCACCTGTGTAGAGAGGTGTACCTATTACCACAGCCAACTTGCTGCAAAATCTAATACCATGCCACCCTCTAGAACAACACCAGATTCCCTCCCCACAGCTTCCCCTGTCCTTAACCCCAGGCGACCATTAATATGTTCTTCATCTCTAAAATTGTATCACTTCAAAAACGTTATATAAATGAAACCATACAGTATGGAATCTTTGGGTATTGGCTTTTTTTTCAGCATAATTCTCTTGACATTCACTCAAGTTGTGCGTATCAATAGTTTATTCTTTTTCACAGCTGAGTAGAGTTCATGGAGTGGATGTAGCACCGTTTATTTAGTCACAGACCTGTTGAGGGACATCTGAGCTCATTCTAGCTCTTCCAAACATTCACGTGCTGGCTTTTGTGTGAACATGTTTCCATTTCTCCGGGATAAATACAAAAGAATGCAATTGTTGGGTTGTACGGTAACCACATGTTCTGTTTTTTTCAGAAATGAAAAAACAACCTGCCAAGCTGTTTTCCAGAGTGTCTGTACCCTTTGACATTCCCATCAGCAATGCGTGAGTCTGCCAGTTCCTCCGCATCCTCACCATCATTTTTGGTGTTGTCACTATTCTTTATTTCAGCCATTCTCCTAGATGTATAGCGATATGTCATGGTGGTCTTCATTTGTATTTCCCTAATAGCCGATGATGTTGAATATCTTTCTAAGTGTTTATTTGCCATCTGTGTACTTTCTTCAGTGAGATGTCTATGTATGTCTTTTGTTGATTTTTAAATTGATTTTTTTTACTGTTGAGTTTTGAGAGTTGTTTCTATGTTCTTGATGCTAATCCCTTATCAGATGCATGGTGTGCAAGTATATTCTCTTTCTATAATATATTTTTTCATCCTCTTTACATGGAATTTACAGGGCAAATGTTTTAATTTTGAGGAGTTAAGAATGTATCAGCTTTTCTTTTTGAAGAACATGCTTTTAGTGCCAAAACCAGGGAGGCTGTACCCTTTGACATTTACAGGGGTAATCTGAATCCCCACCAGCCAGCATGATGTGAATGTACAAGGCAAGAGGTCATAGGGCAACCTGAACATGTCCCAAGCCACCAGCACTGGAGGTAAGTGCATGCCAAGAATAAGGAGTTTTGAAGTGTATAGTCCCAGAAGCTAATCTTTAGAAAATTCTTATAACCATCAGCTGTGTAAAATTGTGAATACAAGATCCAGTTTTCTTAAGGTATAGTAAAATTAGTAAATACTATTTAAAATAAAAATAAAATTTGATGAACCATAAGAGAGACTGAATTCTCTATTATTTTCATGAATCATATTATAAAAGTATTGCCATATAAAGAGATCAAAGAAAATATAACCAAAAAAAGTATATACAAAGAAAAGTTTTATGGCCTTATAAAGAGTAATTAAGAAGTAAAACAGACTGACTGCTATGTGTCTTAGTGTTGGTGATATTTGTGTTATTGTCAGGTGTTTAAAATTTATAATTTGTTATGATTTCTTATTCTACATCTATGTTCAAGTTTGTACCAATTATTTTCTTCCTAATAAAGTTGGGTCCTCAAATTAAATAAACTTCAGGCACCACCCTGACTAGGTGTTACTTTTTTAGTTGCCAGATCATGAGGTTTCCTGTTGTGTGTGTCCCAAAGCAGGGGCCCCAGGGACCAGACCATGGAGAGATGTGGGGAGGTGGTCAAGGGGCATCCAGCAGGCTCAGAAGAGCCGCTGTAGCTATTTACAACCAAGTGTGGAAGTATTTCAATGTTGTAACTGGTATGCCCCTGCTGATGAGGTCTTGCTAAATATAAGCCCTGCCCCTTGTGTTTATATAAATGCTTTGTTGGGATAGCAGAATCCAGGCAAGAAACAAGAAGCTTTCCATGACAGGCAGTTCTTGAGAACAATAATAAACTTGCCCCTGAAGTGTTCATCAGAACCTTATAGGAAAAAGACAAATACTATACTTTAACGTCAGTGGCCTAAAATAGATAACAATAGGAACATCATAAATCACTAATAGACATTAAACCAAAAGGTTTCAGCTACTATTTCATTTTCACCAAGACTCCTGTGTCAGGCATGCTACAAACTAGAGATGAATTCCTGACCATCCAGGCTCTCTCTGAGGGCTGTCTGTGTCCCACGACTCTCAGCAGCTGGATAGGCTACAGAAAGGACCAAAGGTGAAACAAGTCGATTCCACTACAATAAACAATTGCTATCAGGCTTTGGGATAAGGGCTTTCTGCATTTAGTTCACTTAAGCCACTGGGTATACAAGTTCCTCAGTACAGCCGTGGCTTTCACTTCTTTCTAAAAGTGAGAGCTAAAAATGACCCACAAACCAGACACGGTGGCTCACACCTGTAATCCCTGTACTTTGTGAGGCTGAGATAGGCTGATCACCTGAGGTCAGGAGTTCGAGACCAATCTGGTCAGCATGGTGAAGCCCTGTCTCTATTAAAAATAAAAAATTAGCCAGGCCTGATGGCACGTGCCTGTAATCCCAGCTATCTGGGAGGCTGAAGCAGGAGAGTCGCTTGAACCTGGGAGGCAGAGGTTGCAGTGAGCCGAGATCATACCATTGCACTCCAGCCTGGGTTACAGAGTGATACTCTGTCTCAAAAAAATAAATAAATAAAAATAAAATGAATAAAATAAAATATAAACAGCCCACGGAATTCAGGACTTGCATAGAGCAGTTTGACAACCACCAATTGAAAGAAAAGTACATTTAGCTAAAAGGCAAACATTACCAATTAATGACACTGAGAAAACTGGGTAACACAGCTTAACTTCTTGTGTCAGTGTCCCCATCACCTAACCATGATGCTCTTGAATTACTCCGCAGCCATACTCTCCATCTTCTTGGAAATTCTTCAGATGCAAAGTCAAATGGAAGCCCAGTTCTGCCAAGCACTTGTCTTGTGGTGCTGGGCAAGCCCTCTCCCCATGTATAGCCAGGCTTGGTGGTTAGCGACCTGTCCCTTGAAATGTGAGTCTATTATGGCTTGAAGGAGAATATGTTCGTAATGCCTAAGCAGAAACCCTCAAGTCTAGCAAATTCTTAATAAAAGTAACTACTGCTATTATAAACCACATCTTGTACATTTTTAACCACCAATAAAAAGGAAATGATACTCAACACTGAGATCCTGACATTTATGATCTGTAAAGTAACAGTTCTTTCTACCAGATATTCACTATCGTATGACAACACTATTATTGGAACCAGTATGAATGCTCAAATTTTCATTTCCCATTTGCTATTTATTGTCAAAGTTTTCTCTGTGCTAGAGAAAGAAAGTCTCACTGCATTCTACCCATGTAGAACAATTTTAGAGAACAATTAAGTAAATTTAAATGGAAATAAATTCGTTTATAGAGCTCTCAAAAATGCAACAATATATTCACAAATACATAAACACTTTGGTAAAACATTATCTTCATAAGGTTATGGTGTCTTTTACAGTATTTGTGAAAAAAAAAGTCTTTGTAAGCAAATTAGCAATATAAATAGGATTTGAAAGGAAAAGTTTTCACTTCAAAATGCTTCTAAGATTTTTAAAGCAATAGCAAAATCTAAGTGCTAATCATGCTGTTATTTATCTTTTTATGAACGTAGGCCCAGAAAAATGCTATGTTTGTAACTTTTTAGCTAGTTTAGTATCAGAACCTGAGTGGTAAAGCTGGCATTGGGGAAGTGGTTGTGGTAAAGGGGAACGGAGCTTTGTAATGTAAGACACAGATACAAAGCTAGATTCACAACCCACTAGCCTTTCATGTTCTTGGATGCTGTTTCCCATTTGTAAATTTGTTTGTTTATTTTGAATTTCTTTAACTTCTTGCTTCAGTGTGCCCATTACCTAACCATGATGCTCTCTGAATCACTCTGAGGTCATGCTCTCCACCTTCTTTGAAGCTCTTTAGATGCAAAATCAAGGTAGAATCCCAGTTCTACCAGGCACTTGTCATATGACCTTGGGCAAGCCCCTGTCCACGTGTGTAGACACATGTGTAACCTGCTCCGAGGCTAGTCTAAACTTCTGGCCTTAAGCAGTCTTCCAGCTTTGGCCTCCCAAAATGCTGGGATTACTGGCGTGAGCCACTGTGCCCGGCCTCATTTGTAAAATTGAGATAACACTTCATATCGGAGTTGTTATAAGAAATTAAGATATGTCAAGTACCCCAACATCTCCTTGTTTACATCATAATTGTTTTAAACACATTTCTCGTTCATATTTTATTCAAACAGATTTTTTTATAATAATAAAAATTCTTATTTTATATAGTTACATAGGGCACATCTTGATGACCTAGACAATGTTTTTTTCTGTTAAAACCTTGGGAAAGCATAAATTTATTTGAAAAATTATTCTATTGAGATATTTTGGGCCACAGTTAGCTACTTTAATTTCTCTCTTGAAAAAAAAAAATGTTTCCAATTTGGTCTAAAATATAGCTCCCCTGATAACTGTAAATATTGTAGCCAAACCTATATTTTTTATGGAAGCAAAATTTCTGCCAATATCTCTGATGGTCTTGCCTACAAAAAGTCTGAAAAATTCAGGCCAATTTGCGTCGCAATATTTCTTTTTTTCCATTCCATTATACAAATCCAGTAGGTTTGAGGGAAGGTAATCAAATATAAAAACTAATCATCATAAAAATTTACATTTAAAAGCATTTTGTTTGGCAATTTCAAGGACTTTGCATATCCTGAACACTTTGAGCCTGTACAGATGACATACCGAAAACAACTAAGGCATCTCTGCAGCTGCCAGTATCAAATCCTCACACGGTGATAAGACAATGGAATTTTTAAATACACCAAATGGTTTTCCTGGCCAAGCCTTGCTTCTGAGTCATGTGAAAATGTGTGTAATGCTATCGACCAAGGTGGTTTTGGTTTTTCTTCAAGGGAAAGTCTTAAGGGACTGGATGGGAACCGGATTTTGATAATTTGCCCAGCAGGATTTTTAGAGTGTGGTGTCCCCAGCAGGCAAACTGGCACTCCGCAGCCTCGTTAGCATAACTCTGATCTGTGTGTCCCACGAGGCCATCCTTCCAGTCAAGGGTGGAGCCAAAGAAGTCAGCAGAAGCAAGTCAAAGCCAGATGGAAAATCACAGACTCCACGACACAAATGTCTATTTTCTCAGGAATCCAGAAGGTGCTGGGGCACTAATGTACTAGCTTCCTCACCTCTCCTGACATGGGCAACAGGTTCTGTTCTAAGAGGTAGGAACAGGGGGTCACCTTGGATCAGTCCCTCTTTGTTCCAGGAAGTTCGCCCGAAATGGTCCTTTATAAATAAATTTTGAATCAAGTGCCTTTCGGCTGTTCTGGTGGAAAAGTTCAAGAGTGTTGTTGGACTTTGCAGTGACCTTGGACTCAAATCTTACTGGCAATAAAAATGGCTGTGTTTCTCCCAATTAACCAGTTTGAACCTATAAGTTTATTTGGGGTCTCAGGAACATTCTATGAGGTAAGCAAGCAGTCCCCAGATACCTCCCTTTTAGGTTTAAAGTTTTAGATTCAGTCTATTTAGATTGTGGCCAATAGCAAGAAAAGAAAACAAATTAAAAAATAAAAAATAAAAACAAAAAAACAAAACAAAACAAAAAAAACTGCCCCAAAGTAGGAAGGTGGAGTCTAGATGGGTGGCCTGGCCTCCACACAAGAGCCCAGTACTGAGAATGTCTCATGACTGATGACGTTATGGGACCCTTCCTAAACTCATCACCATGGCAACCTGATCATGTCCTCAAGGCAGGGTCAGCTTAAAATGTTCAGAGGCCCTTAATCCCGAGAAGAGTACGTTTCCCATCCAGTCGCCATCTCTGCCCAAAATGTCATTCAAAATAATATTTATACTAAACCATAAAATAAGGGTAAGAAAGTCCAAGAGTAAGAATTAGCTTTTCCCATGATGCCTATTTGGATGCTCCTTTTGCAATATCACATCTTTCAGACCAACTTCTTACCATAATTTTAGTGTCCCATTTGAGTCCGGATGTGGAATTATCCATCCCTTCCTTGAGGGAATGGCCCAGTGTTTGTGAACTCAAAGGTCTGCAGCTTTGGGACCCTGGACCTATTTTTGCCTGAAGAAACTGGAGCTGAATGGGGCACTCAGTGAGCAGAAGCCCTCCCACTCACGGTGTGTTTAGTAACCAAAGTGCTTCCTGGTTCCCTCAGGCTTGTTCTGGGTCACCACATATCCTGTTTTCAGCAACACCATGGAGTCAGAGAAAGCGGTTAGCAGGCCGTGGCAATATTCCAGGCAAGAGAAAATGTAGGCTAAAACTAGAGCAGTGGGAATGAAAAAAAGGCGTTGGATGGAGAAATACCATGAACAAAAAATCAAGAGAAGTTTAGGTGGAGTCGGGGTTGCAAGTGGTGGGAGGAAGTAAGAGTAGGGAGAGGGGGCTTTCTCACTTGGATTCAGGGATGATGGAAATGTTACCAGCCAAGATAGAAGTTATAAGAGGAGGAGGCATCGACAGTTAAGGGGAAAGAGTGGTGATTCGGCTTTATGGTAGGCTGAACTTGCTGGCTGTCTTTCCATACAGAGCTGGCTACCCAGGTGGGAGGGAGCCCAGATGGGTATCTAGAGCTTATGAGGAGGACAAGGAGTCACTAGGTAGTTGAAGACAAGAAGTCTACAAGAACACCTCGGAAGACAGGGAGTCACCAGGGAGTTGAAGACAAGGAGTCTATGAGAACACCTTTTGCATAAAAACCATCCAATGTAGTGAGAACAATAACTGAAGAGTGACTCTGAGGAATAAGGAGGAGAAGAGATCAGAGTGCAATTGGAGAGCTGTACTCTGTACTTGGGACCTAACCTGAGAAAACAAGGAGAAATTCTTCCTCTGAGAAGGAAAGGGAAGCAGAAAATACTGGCCAAGATGGATACATTTGAAGTGAAGTTCAAGTTCATGTAATGTAGCCTTGACCTTCTCAGAAATTAAGAAATGATGTTCCTGAGGATGATAGTGCAGCTAAAGGTAAATGAGGGGCTCAAAAAGAACAAAGAAATTAAGTGGAGGTTCAAGGCAGAAAGGGGGAGCAAAGAAACTAGGGTGTTGAGAAGATGAGGCCCATTCACTTGCAAAGAGTCCCCAGGGGGAAAAAAAACACAAAGATCAATGAAAAAAATGAGTGGAAAAATAAATTGTATAACCTTGGGCTTACTTTACAATATCTTGAGTAAAGAACAGAAAAATAAATCTCAGATAACTGTAGACAATCTAAAATGTTAACATTGTTCTAAGGAATGGGTTTCTGCCAGATTTTGGCCTTTCAAAAATTACAAATATATACTGACCTAGGCATTTCACCTGGGAGAAAAAACAAGGGCTTCAAATTAAACATGGACAAGAAAATCATTCAGTATTGAAAAGTTCTGCTTAAATAAGATCAACTTTCATAAACCACATGAGAAAACTGATCTCATATACAGTCCTCCATAAATATTGTGATGGTTAATATTATATTATATTATGTATTTAATTTTATGTATTTTGATGCATTTTATTTTATGCATTTTTATTTTTAAAACATTTTATTTTATGAATTTCATGTATCAGCCTGACTGTCCTACAGGGTAACCAGATAACTGCAAAGGTGTTTCTTGATGAGATTAACCTTTGACCTTTGACTTGGTAGACTGAATAAAGCATTTACCCTCTCTAATGTGAATGTGTCTCATTCAATCAGTTGAAGGCCTGAATAAATAAAAAGATGGAACTCCTTTTGCCCAGCTGCCTCTCAGCTGGGACATCAGGTTTCTCTTGCCTTCAAACTCAAACTGAAACATCTGCTCTTCGTGGGTCTTGATCCTCTCGGCCTTCAAGCCGGAACTGCACCATTGGCTCTCCTGGTTAGGACTTCGAACTTGGACTGGAACTAGCTATACCACTGCTCACTGCAGGTCTTGGGATTTGTCAGCCTCCATAGTCATGCAGACCAATGCCTTACAATAAAGATTTTTCTGTGTATCCACGCATCCTATTGGTTCCATTTCTCTGGAGGACTCTGGACTCATACATCTATAATAAATCACTATTTTAATATTTCTAAAGAATAATTTGGTCATCAGAAGGTAATGATGGCTTTCAGTTCACTTTGTACTTTTCCTTCCAAAAAAATTTAATTGTAAAAAAGCAAGTTGGAAAAAAATTAATCATGAACCTATAGTTTATTTTGTACTTCATGTTTCTTCAAACTTCACCTCTGGCTCTGGCTGTTCCTACAGATCCCCAGGCAGCATGAATACCCAGTCTAATGGGTGCTGCTCTTATCAGCTTTCTTACCTGTAATGAGATGGCAAGAGTCCCAAGAACATGCAGTTCAGTAAAATGAATTGGATCTGCCAGAAGGATGTGTGAGGCCAGGAAGTAAGTTTCATCACTCTGACTTAGCAGAACAAATCATTTTGTCAATTAATGATGTCTCTCCTTTCTAAGCCAGACACACTTTAAAATACTGGCAGTTTTCCCTTCAAGGCAATATTTTCCATTTTTATGACACAAAATTATTGTGAGTACAGTTCTTTCTTATTTCTAACTTAGGGTACCTGGCTAGGGAATTCATTTCTCTGGGCCTGTTTCTCCATTAACAAAGTATGAAGACAGTAGGGCAGATGATGTGAGCAGTCTCCTCTCGTGCCAGTGTCATTGTATTGAAAGTTCATGTCCAAAAGGTGTCTTTTTCATAGCAGTTTCATTATCCATTTAAAGTCTGCATTCCTTTTTCTATGTAACCAAGATGTCAGGTGATCCTTTCATGGATCCTGAGATCTATATATAATTGGATAAAATCCCAATTCCACTGCCTGTGCAAGTCCGAAGCCATCTTTCATGTTATCTGCACATTCCTGGGGGAGTTTTTGATCTCAGAACTTGCTGGCACCAACCTTGGCTGGATGGACCATCTTGACATTTACGTCTGCCCCCTATGGGCCTTGAAGTGAAACATAATCCTTTCCTCCATTTCCCCAATTTCTAAAGGAAATAAAGGACAAGGGAGCTGACTTTATTATAGATTTGAAAGGGGTGCAGAAATATAAACAATCTGCTTGAAAAGCTGGCATCTCCATTCTCAACCTATTTAAATATTAGGCTACCTGCCTTCCAGTGTTCCCCTGGCCAATTCACCCCTGTAGTGCGCACCGTCACTCTGAGAATAGAACAATGCTTATTTTCTTGTTCTGGGCATTTTCACTGTCTTTTATTATCTCAGCTCTGTTTTACTGACCTCAAGTTCCTTATTATCTCAAAGGTCTTAGTAGAGGGTTGTTATAAACCAAGATAGTTCTCTCCCTAAGAAAAATTCAGGTGCCAAATACAAAGAGAATACATTTTTTCAAGCCAGTCTCCCAACACACACATCCGTAATGGCAACCATGCTGCTGTGTTAAGACCTATCATATCTCCGTATCTCTCACACACATTCCGGGAAGCTCTCACAGTCTGGTTCATAAAATGACCCTGGCCAGATGCTTAGCAACAAAGACATAAGGGTCTTGAAAGTCCTAACAAGCCAGAAAAGGGTTGGTGTTCCCCTCCATAGAGGCTAGCAGTGGCCTTCGACAGCACAAATCTTGTGGACTGATAAGCCACCACTCACTCATGAGCTAGGAGACTTTGTGGTTCAATGTTGTAGAGTGTTAACAAATTAAAAATCACATTTGCAACCATTCTGATATTTCCAGCAATTAAAGTTGTATTCAAACAACAACTTTATGATTTTGTTTTTAATTTTTGAAGCCAGTAACTATTATTTTGGAGCATATAGGGGTTGCACGGAGTAGCATCTCCCCTCGACCACCCTGGTGAATCATCCCAGTTAAAATGGTTAGTATTTTAGTCACTTACGTATCACCAGTGATAAGTTTGGTTTGGGGTGTACATGTAAACCTTTTTATTTATCTTATTTTTCACAATCTCTTCTACAAAAAAAATGAAGATATGTATGATTTTTGCTTTTGTTATTATCTAGTATTAAATGCTCTTACATGGCTTATAATTGACTTTATTTTCTTAATTGCTTCTTCTTGATTTTTTATTAACAATTTGCATTGGCTTTCTATGTTAACAATTAGCTTAAGTCTAATTATTGCTAGAATTTTATAAGTATTTTCTGGAAACAAAAACTTCATTTCTAAAAGTAAATAGTGTTTAAACATGATTTGAACAAATAGATTTTAAAGGGCATTATAGACTGTTATAGCTTCAGCATATCAATTTTTGAAATATATTTGAACATACAGAACATGAGCAAAATTGATATCTTGTGAAATTTTAGAATGTTGGTAATAAAATTCAATGAAACTTTATATTTAAATACAATTTTGCTTACATATACTTAATTTTCAATTTTTTTTGATGCAATGTAGTTTTTAATGTTCACAAAAATGCAGTCAACTTAAAAACTGTTTTTGAAAAGCCAATTTCTCTGAAACCAAAGAAGGACTATAATCCTTTTATGTGTCTTGCATTTAGGTAAATTTAAATTTTTCTGACATTTATTTTCTCATCATAATGGACAAGACTTTGATTAAAGCCAGAAGGCCATGAGACTTGCAAAACAAACAAAGACGTCCAAAAAAGTGTTTAAGGCTGCTTTTAGGCAATATAATAAAGATGATCACACATTGGAATGTGTAAGATCTGATTGCTCTCCTCTGCTATCTAAATAGGGTATTTGCATGCTCAAGTTATCAAGGAAAGCAACAGCGCCAAGCAAACCAAGCCCAGCACCTACATCATACATCCAACTCTCAGAGAAGATTAGAACATTTCTAAATATCTTCAAGTGCAAACCAAGAAGCAAAGTTTTCTATGAAATCTGTTCTAATACTGCTAAAGAGAGTTCAAGATGCTACCAATTACAGTGTTTCACAATTAACAGCAAATGTCAAAATCCCTCATGGTGTTGCACATCACTCATTTGATCAGCCTACGTGAAAATCTTCAACACTGTGTTTTGGAAATATTTATAAGAGAAAACTCATTGACATCATGTCACATGACACAGAGATACCCATAAACTAAAATAATATTAAATGTGAAAAATTTTATTACAGAATGATGGATTTACACATGTTAGTGGCTGGGATGCAGGATAAGAAGAGCTTGAAATTGGACTGAGGTTTTGAAGAATTGATGATGAATAGGAAGCTACCAAATCTGCTCACTATGTTATTAAGGAGCCTTCTACCCAGCAGAGAAGGAAGAGTCAACATAGCACAGGTGAGGTACTGATTGAAGAAACGTGGAACAACGTCATCTGAAACCCCACCACTTGAGGCTGTTGGGTAGGCTGGTTCTATATATAAAAACAGTGGTGATGGTGGTAAATGCTTCATATGGATCTTATGTGGATTAAAGGACACACTGTGGATCAAGTGCCTGCCATGCAGTAAGTAGAAAGAAAGGAGGCAGTGGAAGGAAGAGCAGGAGGAATGGGAACAGCAGCAGCAGAATCTGATAGAGCTAAGATTATTATCTGGGTTTCTGATACGAAGCACTGTCCTGGAGTATGGGTCAAAACTTAGACGCTGAGCTCGTCTACTAATGTGGGTGGGAGTCATGAGGAATCGGCACCATATCGTGGTGTGCCTGGATCATAGCAGCTGCTCAGAAGACATTTGTACAGGTGGCAAAAGACAGCTCAGATACACTCGGTCATGCCTGGTGGGCAACCCACAGCCATCTAACCAGCGTTACTGGAAAATCTCATTCCTGGGCCTTGGCAGCCACACACACTCCTGTCAACCAATGGTTCCAATGAGATACTCCAGCAAATATCAGCCCTGCCTGTATAAACTTTGCTGGCCTTTTTAAGTCCCTGGATAACTGCCACCTTATCCAAGAGAGAACTGAAGTAAAATTCGTCTTCCAATAATTTTAGAAGAGGTTGGGAGAGGTTCCTGGCTAATTGTAATGCTCAGTAACTCCTGTTACCGTGACCTTCCCATCAGAGATGCCAAGAGTAATGAGATACAGCAGCATTCATTGAATTATGCAGTCTGAGCACGTCCACGGAGGAACGTCAGGCAATCACTCAGTCATCAGCCATCTGCCCTTCCCTTCCCAATATCCACTTTGCAGAGATGGAGCTGGTGCCTCCTGCTTTTCCAAGCTTGATCTTTCATGGATGTCAGTAGGGAGGAAATCCTGCTGGCAGTATAGAGTAGTGGTTAGGAGAGCTGGGAATGTGACCTAGATTCAAATAATGTCTCTATTGTTTTTAGCACCATGGCTTTGGGCAGGGTTGGAGACTAAATTGTGTCAAATTGATACTAAATTGTATCTTGAAGCTCTACCCTTAATGCGGGTGAATTTGGAGATAGGGATGTTAGGGAGGAAGGAAAGGTAAGATGAGATCAAAAGGATGTGGGTTTGGCCTGGCACAGTGGCTCACGCCTGTAATCCCAGCACTCTAGGAGGCCGAGATGGGCAGATCACGAAGTCAGGTGTTCAAGACCAGCCTGGCCAACATGGTGAAACCCCACCTCTACTAAAAATACAAAAAATTTAGCCAGGATTAGCCAGGCAGGATGGTGGATGTCTGCAATCCCTGCTACTTAGGAGGCTGAGGCAGGAGAATTGTTTGAATCCAGGAGACAGAGGTTTCAGTGAGCTGAGATTGTGCCACTACACTCCAGCTTGGGCGACAAAGCAAGACTCTGTCTCGAGAGGAAAAAAAAAAAAAATAGCCGGGCATGGTGGTGAATGCCTGTAATCCCAGCTATTCAGGAGGCTGAGGAAGGGAGAATTGCTTGAACCTGGGAGGCAGAGGTTGCAGTGAGCTGAGATCACCCCACTGCACTCCAACCTGAGTGTCAGAGTGAGACTCCATCTCAAAAAAAAAAAAAAAAAAAGGATGTGGATTTAATCCAATAGGTCTGGTGGCCTAAGAAAAAGAAGAGACACTAGGGATGTCCATGCACAGAAAAAAAGGCCATGTGGGGGCATAGGACAAAGACCACCATCTAGAAGTCAAAGAGAGAGGCCTCAGAAGAAACCAAACCCATGAAACGTCAGACTTCCAGCCTCCAGAACTGTGAGAAAATAAATTTCTTTGTTTAAGTTCTCCTGTCTGTGGTAATTTGTTATGACAGTCCTAGCAAACTGTTACAGGCAGGTTTTTTGATCTAGGTCTCAGGTTTCCTCTGCAAATGGAGAAAATCAGATGTCCCAAAGGGCTGGAGAGAGGAAAGAATGACATAAAGCGCATCAACGGTGGGGCCTGGGGCTGGCACAGAAGAAAGGGGGCTGCACACAAGTGAGGTGTTAATTTTAATAATCCAACTCATCCATTTTAAAACACATGAGGTCCAGAGAAGTTAAATCACAGCTCAAAACCAGTAGCTATTTGGTAAGCCTCATTTGGGAGCCAGGATCTTCAGAGTCAGGATTTAAAAGAATAGGATATATCACTGTAATCATTATCTAATGCTATCTAATTCATCTCTCTTACAGCAGCTGCCTGTCTTTCTCATTCTAAATAGCAGCCTTGGGTAGCAGTGAGGTACGCGGGGTCAAGGCCTAAATTGAGCTCTGACCAAGAGCCAAGCACTGTTTCAGGTGCTGGCGACTCATAGGCAAGCAAGGCAAACAAGATCCCTGCTCCCATGAAGCTGGCAGCGGACAGATATGCTAGACAGGGACTGCCAGCAGGGAGACAAGGAAGACCTCTCCGAGAAGGTGATGCTCCAGCTGAAACCTGAATAATGAGAGAGAGCCAGGTAGGACAATATGTGGGGGAAGCAAGATCTCGTCATATCACCGCACCACATCCGGCTAATTTTTGTATTCTTTTGTAGAGACAAGGTTTCACCATGTTGCCCAGGCTGGTCTTGAACTCCTGTGCTCAAGCAATTCTTCCACCTCAGCCTCCCAAAGTGCTGGAATTACAGGCGTGAGCCACAGATTAGTTTATCTTTAACACAATCATAGTTCATAGTCTCCTACCTAGATACCTTGTTTACTTATGGATTAACATACAAGAGTTTTTAATTATTTTGATGGAAAAGAAAACAAATCCACAGATTTTTGTTTTCGTTTTTGCTTTTTTGAGACGGAGTCTTGCTCTGTTGCCCAGGCTGGAGTGCAGTGGCGCATCTCAGCTCACTGCAAGCTCTGCCTCCTGGGTTCACGCCATTCTCCTGCCTCAGCCTCCCGAGTAGCTGGGACTACAGGCGCCCACCACCATGCCCGGCTAATTTTTTTTCATTTTTAGTAGAGACGGGGTTTCACCATGTTAGCCAGGACGGTCTCGATCTTCTGACCTCATGATCCGCCTGCCCTGGCCTCCCAAAGTGCCGGGATTACAGGCGTGAGCCACTGTACCCGGCCTTATTTTTTTTTTTTTTTTTAGCTTAACTGAAACCCAAAATGAGGGCTTATTTCAAAGAGAATTATCAAAAGAATGTTTAAAAAGAAAGTGATGGTGGAGATGGTGGTAGAAATTGGCTGCTGCTGAACAGAGACAGAGCCATGAGGACACACTCAGTATGTCGGAGCTTCAAAGGGCCTTGGAGATAACCTTGTTTGACTACCTTGTTTTTAAGATGAGAAAACTGAGGCCATAAGGGGTTCAAAGACTTGATTAAAGGCCCAGAGCAAGCCAGTGGCAGGACCATGATGGACATTCAGGCCTCCTAATTCTTAGCCCAGTGTTTTAGCCAAACAAGTGCTTCTCCCACAATACCTTTCTAAGGCCCTGTGGGGTGAGGAGAAGCTGAGGTCCTGTGAATTGGAAGTTGTGTCCACACTCCAGGGTACTGAATAGTCACCAGTTTTCTCATTTCTATTACAGTGAATTCAGGGCTTTGAGAAGCTAAGTGACTTGCCCAAGGTTACATGAGTAAAAAGTAATGAGAAGTGCTTAAAACTACAGCCTGTCTGCTTCCGACATAAATCAGAGATGAGGCTCTTAATTAGGTGTTGATTAAGGTGGTGCATTGACACCTGTCAATTATACCACATAGGCTCATTTCTGATGCTTGGGCAAGCTCAACCACAGCTTTGACTTGATGAAAGTCAATAGAGACAAATTCTTTCAAACCATAAGCTTCTAGACTAAGCCAAAATCTAAATACCTTAGGAAATTGCTAAGACTGAAGGACCGTTACTCAGCCTTTCATATTCACCTTCCCAGGAAGCAGCCTATTTTGATATTTCCTTCTGCATCCCCTCTTTTTCCTCAGGAATGATGACTGCCTCCCTCGGCTCTCCTCACCTGTCTTCATTGTATTTGTCTCCCCAAGTTTCAATTATTGACCTTCTGATTCATCTTTCTCTTTACACCAAGAATCTCAGAAGCAATAAATTTTATTCATCTCTGTTGGCCTGGCACAATGCCAATGCCTGTAAATGTTATTTTAATAAATTATATAAGGGTTGAAATAATAGTATGTTCACTTTTTTTTTTGACTTTGCAACCTTTTGTAAATAGACATTGGATCACAGCTGGCATTAAAACAATAGTGCTGACTGGGGTGGTGACTCAGGCCTGTAATGCTAGCACTTGGGGAGGCCAAGGCAGATAGATCACCTAAGCTCAGGAGTTCAAGACCAACCTGGGCAACATGGTGAAACCTTGTCTCTACCAAAATACAAAAAATTAGCCAGGCCAGCTGAGGCACGAGAATTGCTTGAACCCGGGAGGTAGAGATTGCAGTGAGCCAAGATAATGCCACTGCACTCCAGCCTGGGTGCCAGAGCAAGACTCTGTCTCAAGGAAAACAAAAAACAACAACAACAAAAAAAAACACGATAGTCCTCAATCAAATCAAACCCTTCATTTATACAAAATGTAATCTAATTATAAATACAATTTTTTTAAAATTCAACATAACACCCTAAGAGAAATATAAAGCAGAAATTAAAGAAAGTAATTTGTAATAAAATAGCAATTAAGTCAAGATGTAAATATCGCCTGTATGACTGTACTAGAGGACTAGTGAAGCTGGGAGATGCCTGCCTCTCTCATGACACCATGAGCATCCTTGAAAATGAGTCAGCTGCAATGTAAACTGCTACATGTGTGTGGGATAGTGGCTCCAAATCACATAGAGCTTTGCCATTGGTGACGAAATTTACTATATCAGTTAACAACCCTTGCTAACATTTTGAACAAAAGACTCTAATCATTATACACCTGTGATATCCACTCACGAAGTCCAGGACATTTAAATATCCTGGGGAACTCAGTTCTTTGATGTGCACGAATGTTCCATGCATTTCAGGGCTCTGGCATCCTGGGCCCCCACTCACTAAATATTGTAGCCAAGACCATGCCCACAAATTTCCAATTGTCCCTGGGGCCAGCACTGTCCCCATGGAGACCCACTACACTGGACTAAGCAATGATTTACCTCAAGTGACATTCTCTCCTAATAACATAGCGGCTTTTCTTTCTTCTGGACTTCTTAAAAGTTTGAAAACAATTCTGAGCTGTAGATGATAAAGCAAAACATCTCTTGAAAAAAATTAAGGCAATCAAAATTGTGCCATAAGTCAAATCTGTTGGAACTCAACATTCTGATAGCTATCCACAACAAGCCAGGGTTGTGAGTATCACTTCTTATCGCACCTCTTTATTATTGAACATTCTTGACCCATGGGTGTCCAACAAGAACAAGGTAAAAGGATGTCTAGAAAAAAAAAAAATTGACTAGAGGGCACTGATAGCACTGAGACCAAAGGCTCCACACAGACGCCGATCCAACAATTGGACCATTTCAGTTCCCAATGGGAAATAGATAAGAATCCAAATGTAAGCAGCTTCGGATTCATATTTTAAAATTCTCAAGAGCCATGTTCTATTTCCACAGCTCTATTTTACATACTTATTTTATGAGTCTCTTGATGAAAATCTAAGCCTTAAATGTTCTTCCACAAACCATTCATCTTCAAAATGCAATTTAAGGAAGAGGCTGTGTGGCCATCAAGTGCTGGCATTCCCAATTGATGAAAAATAAAGGAAGCCTTGAGTTTTGAGAAGAATTACCTGCAGACTGGGGCTGGAGTACCAAACTCCTCTTATCACCACTGCAACTCACACACAGAGATGGCACAACTCCATGAGCACATCCTCTTATTTCTTTCTTTTTTATTTTTTTTGAGATAAGTGTATTTTTATTTATTTATTTTTATTTTTGTCTTTTTAAAAAATTTTTATTTTAGGTTCAGGGGTACATGTGCAGGTTTGTTATACAGGTAAATTGCGTGTCACAGGGATTTACTGTACAGATTATTTCCTCACCCAGGTAATAACCATAGTACCTGAAAGGTAGTTTTTCAATCCTCACCCTCCTCTCATGCTCCACCCTCAAGTAGGCTCCAGTGCCTGTTGTTATCTTCTTTGTAACCACGTGTACTCAATGCTTAGCTCCCACTCATAAGCGAAAACATGCAGTATTTGGTTTTTTCTTCCTGCATTAGTTTGCTTAGGATAATTACCTCCAGCTCTATCCATGTACCTGCAAGGACAAAGTCTCATTCTTTTTTATGGCTACATAGTATTCCATGGTGTATATGTAGCAGGCTTTCTTTATCCAGTCTATTATTGATGGGCATTTAGGTTGTTTCTGTGTCTTTACTATGGTGAATCATGCTATGATGGACATATGTGTGTATGTGTCTTTATGGTAGTACAAGTTATATTCCTTTGGGTATATACCCAATAATGGGATTGCTCAGTCAAATAGCAATTCTGTTTTAAGTTCCTCGAGAAATCTCCAAACTGCTTTCCACAGTGGCTAAACTAATTTACGTTCCCATTAACAGTGTATAAGTGTTCCCTTTCCTTTAAAACCTTGTCAGCATCTGTAATTTTTTGACTTTTTAATAATAGCCATTCTAACTGGTGTGAGATGGTAACTCATTGTGGTATTGATTTGCATTTCTCTAATGATTAGTGATGTTGGGCATTTTTTTACATGCTGGTTGGCCACGTGTATGTCTTCTTTTGAAAAGTGTCTCTTCATGTTCTTGTCTCACTTTTTAATGGGGTTGTGTGTTTTTCTTGTAAATTTCCTATAGATTCTCGATATTAGACCTTTGCCAGATGCATAGTTTGCAAATATTTTCTCCCATTCTGTAGGTTGTGTGTTTACTCTGTCGGTAGTTTCTTTTGCTGTGCAAAAGCTCTTTAGTTTAATTAGGGCCCATTTGTCCATTTTTGCTTTTGTTGCCATTGCTTTTGGTGTCTTTGTCATAAAGTCTTTGCTGGTTCCTGTGTCCAGAATGGTATTCCCTAGGTTATCTTCCAGGGTTTTTATGGATTTTGGCTATAGATATAAGTCTTTAATCTATCTTGGGTTAAATTTTGTATATACATGGTATAAGGAAGGGTTCCAGTTTCAATCTTCTTCATGTGGCTACCCAGTTATCCCAGAACCGTTACTGAATATGGAGTCATTTCCCCATTGCTTGTTTTTGTCAGGTTTGTCAAAGATCAGATGGTCATAGATACGGGACGTTATTTCTGGGCTGTCTATTCTGTTCCATTGGTCTATGTGTTTTTGTACCAGTATCATACTGTTTTGGTTACTGTAGCACATTCTCTCATTTCTCTTCTGAAAATGGAGATCATTTAAGGTTACCTAGCAAGGAATTGAAAAGAAAAAAGAAAAGAGGGAAGGAAGGAAGGAAGGAAAGAAGGAAGGAAGGAGGAAAGGAAGGAAGAAAGGAAGGAAGGAAGGAAGGAGGAAGGAAAGAAAGAAAGAAAGAGAGAGAGAGAGAGGAAGGAAGGAAGGAAGGAAGGAAAATTAAAAGATGTATGACATTCCTTAGAAGTCAGAGAGGCACATAATAGAAAATCCTAATTCCCTAAGAATATATCGCCCCCTTTTCTCCTCTTTTGTGAGGATTCTCTCCCAGGTGAAAAAGTCAATGTATGAGACAGAGATGAAGTGAGAGGACTGGTATATGAAGACCAGAAATTCTACATAAGGAGATATGAACAACTAACTAGTAATAGTCTGAAAGTCAAGCTAAGGATTTTTTGATGAGACTTTGCCCTGCTGTGATTGGTCACCTATTTGGAGGTATGACCCTGACATTCTGCCTTTTACCTATTTGATGTTTTAGAGAAGTGGTTCTCAAAAATGTCCTGCACATTAGCAGTACCTAGGGAGATTTTAAGGCTCTTAACATCCAGGCTTCACTCCAGACCAGTTAAATCAAAAATTCCTGGGAACAGACCCACCAATCAGTATTTTTTTAATCTCTCTAGATGATTCCAATAATGTATGCAAGTTTAAGAACCAGTTTTAAACAGCTATACCTTTTAACTCCAGGAATAAATAAGGCAAATGAAAATGATCCTTTGAATATCTCAGCACACTAAGAACACTCTCCTTAGTATGTGCCATCTCAGAATGCCCAGTTTGTAGACTTTATGTGTGATAATGGACCTGAGCCTTGAAGACTTTTCAGCATTCCCCAAAACTGCATCTGCTAATGACACAGTAGATGACTGACTGTCCATTTTGATTATACCTACTTACAATAGGAACACAATTAATGATAATTAGGGACATTTTATTTTTTAAGGCATAGTGATGAAAATTAGTCATGCTGTAGGCACATCCCCAACTCCCACTCACTGAACAGGCTAGGCAAGAGAGCATGATATTCATTATAATCTCTTCTTGTCTCACTTTACTTGACCTTTCAGGTAGAATTCAGTGAAAGTAAAAAGAAAAGAGGACGAGACATCATTCTCTCCAGGACAAAAATTTGAAAAGAGAAAGAATAGATAGATCCCAGGATTTTTGCAGCAGATGAAGCATCAGACACACACACAGAAACACTCACACTCACACACACTCAACTGACCCCACCTCTCAAAAACAAAAGTGCTTAAAAATAACGTCTTGGGGAATTGGATCATCATAGGAGGCTGAATACCTGTATCTTCCTTTCCTCCTGCTCAGAGTCTCATAGGAGGCAAGAAAAGACAGTTTTTTTAAAAAAAGAAAATTATAATAGCAGTGGAAAACAATAAATACATTATAAAATTTTTTAAACGAGAGATTTGTTAAAGAAGGAACCTAGGTGGTATTAGACTAAGGATAAATAAAATGAAAGAAAATCAAAGCCAAAACACGTATAAGAGAAGACTTCTCTGGATATCCACAGGATTGGTTCTGTGAGCACCCTTTATTCAATCAACAGCTATAAAGAGTAGGAGGGAAACCAGACATCACCAGGGTAATTAAATGAAGAACTGAATTTAGAAGATATGTACTTACATCCTTTGTACTTTACCCCAGTTCCTTGCACATACAATGAAACAGGCAGTAACTTGTGTATACTGGTAATAAAAAATTCAAAGCATAGCAAATATTTGCCCACAATCACAATAGAGTGAGCAGGTAAAATTTTCCTATAAAAAGACAAAGACCACCCTGTTGAGGTTAGAAATATTTATTTGCCATTTACAAAAACTAAAAAATAAACATGCACACACTCACACATCCTGAGCAAAATAAAAACAAACACTAAATGTTGAAAAATGAAAAAAGTATATCAAAAAAGGAGCAAATATGGCAACCTCAATATCAAACAAAATGAAATGCAAGTCAAAAAACATTAAAAGAGGAAAAGGTTAGCTTAATTTCATATTTAGTTTTTAAAACATCACACACTAAGAAACTATAACACCAAGTTCGAGAACCTTTATGCGTATAACACAATGGCTTCAGATATCATGTCTTCAAACTGAGAATTTTTCTTATTGAAACCACAACAAAAACTGCCTGTGCAATTCAACCTGCTGTATTCATCTTCACTGAGGCTAGGCAAGGTGGTCCTAAGGACCCCTTAGGACACTATCTTCTCTGCCTGAAGATAAGAGGAGGAAAAATGACAATAGGAAGCAGGGTGCTTCTTTTTCTTCTTCTTCTTTTTTTCTTTGAGACAGAGTCTCGCTCTATTGCCCAGGCTGGAGTGCAGTGGCTCACTGCAACCTCCGCCTCCTGGGTTCAATCCATTCTCCTGCCTCAGCCTCCCGAGTAGCTGGGACTACAGGCACCCACCAGCACGCCTGGCTAATTTTTTGTATTTTTAGTAGAGACGGGGTTTCACTATGTTGGCCAGGCTGGTCTCGAACTCTTGACCTCGTGATCCACCCGCCTCAGCCTCCCAAAGTGCTGGGATTACAGGTGTGAGCCACTGTGCCCGGCCAGAAGAGTGCTTTTGTAGATGCGGGTTTTATTTATTTATGTGCCCAATACAATGCCCAAGATGACTTTTGTTGACTCACCTGATTTGGGGAATGTGTAAAAGCCTGGCAGTCCCCAAACATGAGTATGTTCAGCTCTACATTTGAAGGAAGTTTCTGCTGGTCTAGTCAGTGACAGAATGGCAGCCTTAGGAGGGAGTAAGCCCTCTCCTTCTCGAAAAACTCAAGCAAGGCTGGAGACGTCTCTGCAGTGGTGAGGTAGTGAAAATATATACGTGAAAGGGGTGACCTAGATTGTTTTACATAGGGCTTCTTCTCTCAACCCACAACCCTGTAAATCAAAGAAATATAAACTGAAATGGCCACATCAAAGTTAGTAAGGAAAGTAGGGAGGAAGGACATCTCTTCCAACTGACATGTAGATTTGAATTGAGGACTTTGAGAGGTGATATGGGTTGGCTGTGTCCCCACCTAAATCTCACCTTGAATTGTAATAATCCCCACGTGTCAAGGGCAGGGCCAAGTGGAGACAACTGGATCTTGGGGGCAGTTTTCCCCGTTCTGTTCTCATGGCAGTGAATAAGTCTCACAAGATCTGATGGTTTTATAAATGGGAGTGCCTGTTCACAAGGCTTTTTGCCTGCTGCCATTAAGATGTCCCTTTGCTCTTCCTTCATCTTCTGCCATAATTGGGAGACATCCCCAGTCATGTGGAACTGTCAGTCCATTAAACTTCTTTCCCTTATAAATTACTCAGTCTTGAGTATGTCTTGATTAGCAGCATGAGAATGGACTAATACAAGAGGCAAGAGAAAATCCAAGGTTTCTTCCAATCCTCTGGCATGAATGAGATGAGAACGTGTGATTGCAGTAGACTGAATCATATTTTGCGAATCATTCACTCCCCTGTGCATCCTACCCCCACAGGAAGGAATCTAATTCCCAGCTTTGGTCGTGTGACTTGCGTTGACTGGAATGTGAGCAGACATGCCAGACGCCGTGTTAAAAAAGACTCTTTCAATGTGACTTGTGGTTTGGCAGGCATCTTGAGCCTCTGTCTCCTCCATGGGAAGGGTAGATGACTTTGCTGAAGCTGCCATGACAAGTACCACAAGCTGAGTGTTGCAAACAGTAGACATTTATTATCTCACAGTCTCGAGGCTGGAAGTCCAAGATCAAGGTGTTGGCAGAGTTAGTTTCTCCTGAGTCCTCTCTCCTTGGCTTGCAGATGGTCACCTTCTCTCTGTATCTATTCACATGCCATTCTTCCAGGTGCATGCCTCCAAATTTCTCCCTTGTTATAAGAACACCAGGCATATCAGGTTAGGGTCCACCCTAATAACCTCATTTTAACTTGATTACCTTTGAAAAGACGCTATCTCCAGAAAAAGTCACATTCTGAGATACTGGAGGTTAAGATTTCAACAGATGCATTTGGCAGGGGGCACATAATTCAACTCATCAAGACCATATCCCAGAAAGGGGCCACTGTTTCCATCTGAGTCTGGAAGTGGAAGGCCAACTGGAGCAGATATGGTAGGGACCTTCAGGCCTTACGCTACATGAGCAAATATAAATGTATATGGGAAGCCATTGAGATTCAGAAGTTGTTAGACAGTATGATTCACCAAAATCTGACAAATATACCAAGTTAGTAGCAAATTCACTAACAATTAATGAGCAAATTATTTGAAAACCACAACACCTCACTCTGTAAGTAAAGAAACTCTTTCTCTCATTTTCAGTGAGCAGTTTCATGATATCAGCAAATCTGAGTGGCTCAGGGGGCGTAAAGTGTGGAGATGAGGTGAACACTCCAGAAAAGAACTCATGGTGGGATGAGAAGTGAACATGGTGTATTCATTCATTCTTGCACTTCTATGAAGAACTACCTGAGACTGGGTAATTTATAAAGAAAATAGGTTTAATTGGCTCACAGTTCTGCAGGCTCTATAGAAAGTATGGCTGGGGAGGCCTCAGGAAACTTACAATCATGGTAGAAAGCAAAGGGGAAGCAGGCACGTCACATTGACCAGAATATGAGCCAGATGCCATGTTAAAAAAGATGCTTTCAATATGAGTCATGGTTTGATAGGCATCTCGATCCTCTGTCTCCTCTATAGAAAGGGTATATGACTTTGCTTAAGCTGCATGACAAGTACCACAAGAAGAAGGAGGAGAGAGAAGGCAGAGGTGCTACACGCTTGTAAACAACTAGATCTCACACGAACTCACTCACTATCCTGAGAACAGCAAGGGGGAAGCCCAACCCATGATCCAATCACCTCCCACTTGGCCCCTCCTCCAACAATGAGGATTACAATTCAACATGAGATTTCAGTGGGGACACAGATTCAACCATATTCTTTAGGTAATCAGCTTGCCCTTTCCATCTCTTAGGTTCAGAACAATGGGGTTTCTACAGAGCAATCCATTCACATAATTACGGTGTTCCAAGATGCTCTTATAAGCAGGAAAGAGCACACAATAAATGGTGTCCGGAACAAAGAATATCCTGTTCTTGGTTTTATTTAATGTAACAACTGAGACAATGTAAAAAATATACACATATATATATTATGATTCAAGTGTTAACTTCAACGTCTACATGCCTATAAATGAGAAAAGTTTAAGAAAAACTTTCTGGCCAGGCGCGGTGGCTCACAACTGTAATTCCAGCAGTTTGGGAGGCCGAGGCAGGTGGATCACCGGAGGTCAGGAGTTTGAGACCAGCCTGGCCAACGTGGCAAAACCCCGTCTCTACTAAAAATACAAAAATTAGCTGGGCGTGGTGGCACATGCTTGTAATCCCAGCTACTTGGGAGGCTGAGGCAGGAGAATCATTTGAACCCTGAAGGCGGAGGTTGCAGTGAGCCAAGATCACGCCATTGCACTCCAGCCTGGGCGACAAGAGTGAAACTCCATCTCAGAAAAAAAAAAAAAAGAAAGAAAAATGTCTTACTCAACACTATATTATCTTTTGGACTAGTTTTTCCCTTTCAAATAAAGGAAAAGAGTCTTTTTAAAATTTGTATCGTCTAGATGAGTAACATATTATAGAAAATTCTACTCTGAACTCTTAACCACTGGAATTCAAAGAAAACATCTCAAATCCATTACATGTTTCTCAAGTTTATGATTTTGTATACATAAATATATGTTATCTAATATACATATATAAAATATCTATGTGTGTACTTTTCTTCACCTTGGATTTGTTTTCTGGCATTTCACAATTATTCCTGCCATAGCTCTCCAATTACTTCAATTCTCAAGAACCTTTCCCCTAAGTCAAGGCTGATTTTGAATCTGACTTAAGGAGGGTAAAACCCAGGCCCAGTTCTGGTGTATTTTGAGACTTCTCATTATACTGAAGGATGGATATAGTTCTATTCAGCTCATGAGGTCATATAAAGATTAAATTGTCTGGAGGTGAAGAGCCTAGTGTATGGATCAGACTGCCAGGGGGTGAAATCCCAGTTCCTACATTTATCAGCTGTGTGCCTTGAGGGATTAACCAACCTCTTTAGGCTTTAGTTTCCTCATCTAGCATATGGGGCAATAGTAGCATCTCTCCTCTAGGGATATTCTAAAGATTAAGTGAGGTAATACATACAAAGCCCCTAAAAGCGGACTTTACAAGTTGTAAGGGCTCAGTGAGTGTTCTTCATTATTAAAGGTGGCTTTGGCATCCTCAAGAGAGAGCTGACAGGTTGGTCACAATTGGTGCAACCAAACTAAGTGTTGGTTTGTTAAGTAAGGTAGCTCTGGGAAACTTAATAGCCTTTTGGCAAAGGCGCATCCAGCCTGGAAGAGCTGTAGGGCTCCCTCCTGGCCATGAAAAGATGGAAAAAGTTTTCTTATTTCCCGGCCACAGAGGAGAATGTTTCTCTTCCAGTGTTGATTCCTCAATAAGTGTATCATTCATTCATCCATCCAACAAATACTGATTGAGTTCTCACTGTGTACCAAGCACAGTATAGGGCTTGCACTTGGAGCAATTAGAAGAAATACAAATTTTTGCCATCTGGGAATTTACATTCTAGTTGGGAAAGACATACAGTAAATAAAATAAGCCAAATCACCTTTCGCAATATAGCTCAGAGAGAACAACAGGCCCTAGTGCCCTCTCATTATTCTGTGTTGACTTCTGCTTCAGACTAGATTCACTCTTCTAAACACAGCAACTGCCCTAAAATGTATTGTTGTCATTGGTTGCCATATATTTTGAGGCTTAAAGATAAAATAAGTCAGAGATTTCTTTTAGAGATTCTAATTTTTTTTCTGTAGAGCTACCTTATATACTACATACTATGGAGTTTAGAGTCGAGAGATTTAAATTCTAGTCCTGCCTGACCAAATCTAACCATATCATTAAAATAATAAAATTTTATCCTCTGAATTTGGCATGTGTAAAATAATAGAATTGGCTGACCACTGGTTCTTAAAGTGTGATCCCTCTCTCCCCTCACTCAGCAAGGAGCATGAGCATTACCTAGGAATCTGCTAGAAGTACAGGATCTCAGACCCCACATCAGAACTATGTGAAGCACAAAGTCTGACAGTAGAACCCAGAAGTGAGTTTTAACAAGCCCTTCAGGTGACTCTGACTTCCCAATGCGCTGAGGGAGACAGAGGACACTCTTCTCTATCCTACACCCAAAATTCAACTCAATGAGTCCAGATGAACCAGTATGCTAACTTCTGTGTGCCCACAGCAGTAGTTCCCTGACTGTAAAACCATAAAGGTCAAAGCAAACTATGCAACATCTATTTATCTTGGACAAACAGGTATCTATTTCTGTCTTCATCTTTTCTAGAAAATATTAGAGTTACCTTCACCAGTCTATCTGGGATATCATGATCCTAAATACTTCAGTCCAGACTCAACTGTTATCTATGTCTTAATAGAAAATATTAAAGATCCCTCAAACAAATCTCTTTAAGCCATGGATCCTTTGAAGGGTAGAAGGATAGATTGAGCCTGGGAGGAAACCCAGTTTGAAGATATTTGAAATAAAGATAAGCTTAGACTTCTCTTTTTAAAAAAAAAAAAAAAAAAAAACAATGTCAGCACAAATCCTAAAAGAAATTTAAGTTTTCTTATCCTTTCAGCCAGACCTCCTCCTGAACTTTTGTTTGATACTCAACATAATCACTGTATAATTCCAAAAATATGTATTACAATTTGTGGTCTTTCCAAGATTTGGGTTTTTAAAAATTTTTTGCACTCTTCTCTTCTGATGCTCTCTTTGGCCTGAATGTTGAGTATGCCTGATGACTCTTTAAAAGCTAATTAGTGATGGTTATTCCCAGCCTCTTCCTATAAATTTCCTCATATCTTAAGTATTTATCTTCTTTTTGTGGTTGGCTCCATATTAACAATGTCTGCCTTCACAGTCTCCTTTCTACCAGGGTTTTCTAGCCCCTCACACAAAGTGAAACAAATGCATGCACTCTCTCTCTCTCTCTCTCTCACACACACACACACACACACACACACACACACACCATGAGGAAATGCAGTGGCCTTTAAAACATGACACAAGCATAACTCAACAGGACAATGAAACCACCACCACACACAACCAAATGAGGAGCAACAGGAATGAGAGGGACTCCTGGGAGACCCCTAAGCCAGAATGCTCAGGGGAATTCAAACAGGACATGCATATGGGGTTGCAAATCTTCCTTTACTGTTTCTGAATATTGAATATTGAAAACTGACATTCTATTTCCTTTCCACACTCTGGACACCTTTGCATACTCTCGGTACACTCGGTACATGGATATTGAATATTCCTTCTTCTCAACACTCTTCCTACTATCTTGTTCCAAGTCATCACAATTCCATGTCTGGCCTATTGCTGTTCTCAGCCAAGTTGCCTTCTGCTTTTCCAGTGAAGATTTGATATTGACAAATTCCATTCAATGGGTGGAAGTGTGCACTGTTTTAGGAAGATGATATGGTTTGGCTGTGTCCCCAGACAAATCTCACCTTGAATTGTAATAATCTCCACATGTCAGGGGTGGGGCCAGGTGGAGATAATTGAATCATGGGGGCGGTTCCCCCATACTATACTTGTGGTAGTTAATAAGTCTCACGAGATCTGATGGTTTTATAAATGGGAGTTCCCCTGCACAAGCTCTCTTGCCTGCCACAATGTAAGACATACGTTTGCTTCTCATTTGCCTTCCGCCATGCTTGTGAGGCATCCCTAGCCATGTGGAACTTTAAGTCCCTTAAACCTCTTTCCTTTATAAATCAGCCAGTCTTGAGTATATCTTTATTAGCATCATGAGAACAGACTAATACAGAAGGACATTTTTACTGTTTCAAAGATTCTTTAGAGAAGTCCATAAGGAGTTACTCAACAAAGCAGATAAAAGCAGATAGTGCCAAGTTCTCAATGCACTTTCTCTTAAAACTTTTCATTCTCAGAATAGAGATGGGTTTTCCAGGAATATTCAATTGGGATCGCTTGGACGTATATCAGCCTAGTCACTCTGCTTGGAGCCGATCTTTTTTCGGTCATCAGGGGAAATATTTTTTGTTTGTAGCATGGATAAAATTTCAGAATAAGAACCCATTTGTAGACAGCTATCTCATGAAAGCTATAAACATTTTTTTCAGTTGTTTATTAACATGACCCTAAACAAAATTTGGCAAAGAAGAACCTAGCTCACTTTAAGACCTGAGATTTAGTGTGGTTTTATTGCATAATGTTAATAGTCTACAAAATTACCTGGCTCCGAAAGCAATAGAAAATAAGATATGTTAACAAAATAAGCAAACTAACAGCAACCAGAATCCATAATTGTGAATTTAATTATGAAAAGTAAAAATCAAGAAATGAATGAATCAGCTGTCTCAGAATATTCTCAGAAGTGGAGATGTGCAGTTCAATACTGTGACCAGTGTAGCACACCAATATTCATCAAGAAATTACCTTTTAATAATTATAATATACATTATCATCTAAAAACTGGACATGGGGTTAAACTTGCTATTCTCTAAGGCCCTTCCAGCTATAAGAGTCTATTATTCTGTGATTTCGTGACATCTTTGAGGTAGAGCTGCAAACTTCCCTTGAAGATTTGTTAGCTTAGTAAGATGCTAGATATGTTCCCAAAACTACAATCTGGAGGACTGATACTGGCTCTCCCTACCCAGTCAGGGTTTCGCTACAACAACTACAGATAATTAGTTTTATCAAAAGTCTTAATTTTTTATTAAATGTGCCACTAAATCACAAGCAATCAACAAGTACGGGATCATAGTTAAACTATAAATTTGGTGAAAAACAAGACATTTATTGAAAAACCATTACTTGTCTTGTAAAGCCATTTATATGGCTCTGGTTTGCTAGAAGATGGTGGGAAAGACCTTATAAAAAAGTTGGGGAGGGGGGATTTGAAAAGAATCAACTAATTAAAAATGTCCAAGTTCAGACAAACTCCCTGGAGAGAGCCACTTACGGAATGTGATTTATAAGGTTCTGGGAAAGGTCAAAGATACCAAAACCACTACCTACTCTAATCAGCCTTCCACAGGCCTCAAATTTCCCCATGTCTTATTCTTCTCTGCATCTTTTTTGGATTATGTGCTTAGTGAAACTTTGAAATATTATCAACCATTGCCACCTTAACATAAATTACGTTTGTCAGATTAGCTACTCCCACATTCAGCAAGACTCTGTGAGAGAATAGAAACAGATAAATGATGAAACGGGGCAGAATTTATCTAAGTCTAGAACCTCTAAAGGGTGGAAAGAATGCAGTGCCACAGTGGGGCCCTAAGCTTCTAAAATAAAGGGAAGAAAAAGGACAAGCTTAGGAGCAGAGAGAAAGAGAAGGAAACAACGATTTGACAGGTATCCACTATGTGCTAGGCATCCTTCTAGATACTTTACATTTATTTTCTCATTTTATCCTCAGAAGAGCCTACTTGTTAGATATTATTAATCCCATTCCTCGCTGATGAAACCATAGACTTGAAGGAGATAACAAATTTGTTAAAGATTGCAGAGCTAATAAATGGTAGAATCTGGATACAAACCCATATCTCCATGACTCCAGAGCCTGGCCATATTCCTCTCTACTCCAATGCTTTCTTGAATCCAGAGGCCTTATAAGGTCTGTGCTCCCAGAGGGTCCAGCACAGCATTTCACCACTTATTGTGAAAGCCCTTGAGGAAAGGAGGAATGGAAACACCAAAAGCCAAATTTGCCTCTTTCACAATTTTGCTTTAAACCAATGGTATTCAAATTTCGCTTTTAACCATGGAAACATGTCTTCAAAATAATCTTAAGCACAAACTCAATCCACCCACCATGGAAGGCCCAAAGCATATTCACGAACCATATGGGTGCCATGTAAAAGTCTCAAAATGACTGCAGAAAAGATGTGAACAAGCATTCCACAAATAAGAACATACAAATGGCCAGTAAGCATAAGAAAGGTTGCTTAAAATCATTAGTTATTAGGGAAATGCATACTAAAACATCAATATAATACCACTACATACTGACTTGAATAGCTAAAATTAAGATACTAGGTAAACAAGGATGTTGAACAACTGAAACTCTTACATATGGCTAGTGGGAGTGCAAAATGGTATGGTCATCTTGGAAAACAGTTTGACATTTTCTTATAAAGTTAAAACATATCATTGCAATATGACCCAGCAATTTCACTCTTAAGTATTTTTGCCCAAGAGAAATAAAAATATATATACACCAAGGCTTGTACATGGAAGTTTTTAGCAGCTTTAAAATTAAAAACAGCCCAAATGTCCATGAACATGAATGGATAAACAAATTGTGGTATTCCATCCAATGAAATACTAATCAGCAGTTAAAAGGAAAGAATGACTAATATGCCCAACTATGTTGATGAATCTCAAAAATGTTATGCTGAGTGATAAAAGTCAGACACGAAAGAGTACATACTACATGAGTCCATATATATGGAACTCTAGAAAAGGCAAATCTAGTCTACAGTGTTGAAAGCAGATCAGTGGCTGTCTAAGGCTGGGGGCGTGGGATGAGGAAGGACTGTGAAGGGGTACAGTGTTTTCAGGTGATGATGGTATTATATATCATGATTGTAGTGATGGCTATTTGGGTGTCAAAGTTTGTCAAAACTCAAAGAACTGAATACATAAAATGTGTGCAATTTAACTTCAATAAAGTTGCTTTAAAAATATACATTATTCCAAATACCAAGGAGTTGTTGAGGCAGATCTGAGTCCCATTATATAATCACTCAGGTAACATTTTGGACCTTTCTCCTCATTCAACTATTTTTATTTCCTCCAGTCTCTAACCTAGCTCTGCTCTCCTCTACAGACCCATGAAGAATGGCAGCCCAATCTGTCCTGCAAACTTTCAGCTGACTTCATTATGAAAATACCCTAGGACCAAAGCCAGAGCTAATAAGCATCTTAGACCACTTGGAAGAAGAAAGGATATTTTTTTGGCTCTCGATAATTGAACTTCACTTCAGATCAGAATCTAAGCTATTATTTTCTCTGTACTTCATCCAAATCCTGAAATTCCTGAAATTCTTCCACAGTGATTGTCTACCTGATGCCAAAATGTCCTGATGAAAAGTGAAACATTCAGCCAGTTGTGTGAATTCTTTGTTCTGAAATCTAAAAGCTCAGCTATTTGGCAGGATAGCGGAACAGCTGAACAGTCAACATATGTTTGCTGTGGATTGAGGAGCTTTAGGACTGTGTAGATAAGGTCTTCTGCAAAAATAAACATGCAAAGGCCCAGTGTCCTTCATTAGGGACCAAGTAAAATCCAGAGCATTAAAATCATAGAAGTTTAAAGCATGAAGGAACCCTGCCCAACTCTCTTTGTTTATAGGTAAAGAAATTGAGGTAACTCCTATTCATTCTTTAGAACCCAGATCAAATACCGTTACCTATGGGGAGCCTTTCTCCACCTATCCAGCTTATTCTCTACTCTGGCTCTCATAGCCGACAACCAACAACCTATTCTAATACTTACCCCATCATATGAAATGTATTTGTTTGTACATCTGTCTCCTCCTCTAATGTTGTAAACTACCTAAGTACAGGACCATCAGCTCTATACACCCAAATTCTAGTACATAGAGGGTACTCAAAGAGTGATTGTTGGATAGACTTGTGCTAAGTATCTGAATACATTTACACTCCAAATACATTCTTTCTCCATATCCATGTTGAAACGGTGATAGTGAAATTCAAAAGAGATTCTTGACTTATTCACAATTAGTACTCCACACTAAAAACTAAGAATCTTAGGATTTCATGTTCTTTGGACAAAGAGAACAGTAATAATGTGATCGGTAATAAGACAGCACAGTTTCTGGCATGTAAAAGGAGCACTGTAATATAAGGAAATAAAAAGACAATGACAAATTTTTGCTGTATTAGTATCAATATAAACATATAGCAATATTTGAGTGCTTACTATATATGAGACCCTATTCTAAGAATTATATGTATTTAACTCTTTTAACATAATTGAAAAGCATCTTTATGCTTATCCTTAAAACTAAATGAAACTTGATTTTACATTTTGTGGCTAATCTCCATGTCCCCTCCAGCTATGACTAAATAGAAAACCAAACAAAATTTTTAAATGGAAGTTGTCAAACTTTCCCTAACAATCTTTATTTTCAAATTTCTTGCCCATAACCTATCATGACTTTCCATTTTTAAAAATCAGATCTTCTCTTAAAATGGAAAATATTCTTTAGACGTCAAATTGTTCTTCCGTAGTGACATGTTGATCAAAAGTTTAAGGAGCTAAAAGCACGCGGATTACATTTGTTTCAGTGAAAACATGCACTTTAAAATCTAGAAGAATATTTTCCATTTTTGCGTTGTCTGTCACCATGGAGCTAAAGAAGATTCGGTAGATAAGGCAGGGTATGAACCTGACATGATAAAAACTAATCCGGAAGACTGGAATGGGAATTTTCATGAAAACGAAAAATTTAAAAAAAGGAATCGGTGGATTTTTTTTTTTTCCATGAAAGCTTTAAACTCAATTGCATGTGTTCACTCATAACCCCTTTGGCAAACAAAATAAATACTTCATTTCTTTTTTGATTTAAAAAGAAAGGGTTTCAAGCATTTTGAAAGTACCATCTAACTATCTTCATTAGCTTAGTATTTTCATCCCTAAAAGAAAAATTGTCTTGTTTTTCTCTGAATCGTTCAGAGCACTAGAACAAAATGATTTTGTAAACAATAAAAATTCAAAAATGAATGCTGAATTGATGAATCAACGAATTTAAATGGCCTTGCTTCTTTTTCCAAGTCACTCTTCCGTATCTACAGTTAGTACTGAAATGACTATTCTGGGCAAATCAACAGCTACCAAATTTCTCACCCTAAGTCACTAAGGCTCTTTCAGACCACTCATAGTCACGGGGAAGTACCTCAGAGTGTCCTTGTCTTCTCCCTCCAGGTCCTACCCAGTTCTTCACCCCAAGGAGTCCTGGTTACTCCTCTTGAAAGTGGTCTTTATTTCCAGCACAGGAAGACCATCCTGGAGAACCGCCATCTCAGTACACAGCATAATTTCATTTCCATTTTGTAGTACAACAGAACTGCCCTTTCTCTGAATGACGCTGAGAAGACAACTGAGATCATTTCGGCGAGAATTTAGAATTTTGAAAAGTCCATGGCTTTCCCAATTGGTTATAAGTTTTCAAACTCATGAAGAAATGCGGGATTTAAGTGAAACCTCATATAAATGCTCTCACATCAGGGGGAACAATAATTACATAATTTTACTACTATTTTGTGGAAAACGAGGGAAGACTATAATGCAGAGTAAGAAAAAAAATACATGTATTTGTATCAGTTAGATGCATAATTAGGACAAATCCTAACAATGCCCCTTAGTAGTAATGTGACCTTGGATGCTTCCCAAAGCCCCAATTTCTTGCATGTAAGATGAACAGTATGGAGCCACTGTGAGGATCAAATGAGAGTAAATACTAAAAGGGACACTTAATGAACATTCACTAAATGTTAACACACCACATGTATAACTTAGGATGCAAAGGCAGTGACCATTGAAACTGTAGATCTTAAATACTTTTGACACCTCTTGCAGCGTTTTGGAAAGATGTCTCAGAAAACCATTTTGTTTTCCTTGGGACTATGTTCCTGTCACATCTGCAGTCAAGACCATGGCTAATTTGCAGCGCCTCTTAGTTGGGTGACATGGAAGGACAGCATAGAAGTACAACATGGATTGATTTTAGGACGGAAAACAGCTATAATACAGAGAAATATTTCATCTCTTTTACAGCAAAGTCCAGAATACGGACACTACATTTATGGGGGGGTGTGTGTGTGTGCGTGTGTGTGTGTGTGTGTGTATGTGTAAGAGAAACAGAGACTTTTCCCCTATTCGACATCTCCCTCAAACTCTACTGGCCCAGAAAAAGGGAAGCTATGACCAAAGCACTCTAAGAAACCACGTAAGTTTATTCTTAACTTTCAACCTTGAAAGTACTCAAGTCCTGGAATTTTAAGAGCAATTAAAGAAAGGGTTTTCAAAGATAATCTTTGCTTTACACTCTGATTTTAGAACCTAATCCCTGAAGGAAAATTAGGCCCCGTTTTCTACTAAAAATATGCTTTCCAGTAGTAAAGTACCAACATTTTAAATTCACATGGCAGTTTTAGTTTTTTTCCTAATTTGGTCTTTGTTTTAAAAGTATAGTTTACTGGCCGGGCGCGGTGGCTCAAGCCTGTAATCCCAGCACTTTGGGAGGCCGAGACGGGCGGATCACGAGGTCAGGAGATCGAGACCATCCTG
>NW_012116599.1:2484029-2521320 GCF_000951035.1 Colobus angolensis palliatus | reverse complement strand
TTTATTTGAAGACCAAAATTACATTTTTTAAATTGAAATATAGTAATATTCCTTTAGCCTTCTCCTTTTCAGCTGATTTTAAGCTGTCAAAGTCCTCATGGTTAATTATCAGTGCCACAAAATAATTTTTATTACCTATTTATTAAACTATGAAATTATTACAAATAGTTTCAGTTCATCTGCTCTAGTTTTTTGTGTACCATCGCTTCCCCGGTCTATAATATCAGTCCCCGGGCCACCTAAAGTCACCTTCCTTCATGTTGGAGATGGCCATCTTGTTTTTGTGTGATTTTGTAGGACTGATCTATGTCTCTTTATAGACCCCTATTATGAAATACAAGGAGAGTTTTAAACCAGACAGCAGCTTTTAATGTTACCTTTTTATAATGGTGGAAGCCCATAAAGTGACTATGATTTTAATATTATATACTCTCTACAAGAATATCTTCATCCACTCACTTCTTCAGAAACTTGCTTTTATTAAGGTGATTTGAATTGCAACCAATATACACAAAAGGTAACTTAATCAGTTTCTCAACACCCAGAAATTAAACATAATCAGATAAAATAACATCTTGACTTCGTTATGACATGTTCCAGATTAAAAACACCATTATATAAAATCATACACTCAATCAGTTTTCAAGCACCTAAAAAAATTGTTTTCCTGAATAAAAATCACCTTAGAGAAATATAAAATTCAGGGCAATTCTAAATACACTGTCACTGTGTTGTCTTTGGTGCTTTTTTATATAACCTGAAGAGAAAATCATCAAAAGGCAGAGATTTGGTGGCAAAGTATGTGCACTCTGATGTTTGGGGGGAGAGAGAAAGAGAGAGAGAGAGAATGTTATGTCACTTTTATTCCCTGCTTTCCAAAGCAGCCCTATAACACAATTCCAGACAACTTCTCCAGGTTGGCTTAACATTCTCCCTGGGTGACTTTCATAGAAATCCACTATGAACCTGGGACAACATCAGTCCCTACAGAAATACACACTGAAAGGAACAGTCATCCCATACCACCCAAAGGAGGGAAAGTCAATCTGCAACCTAAACCAAGTGGCAATCAATGGCAAGTAAAAAAGAAAGAGGGCTGTACTTCTGACTCCTTGAATTAGACAGAGGATACAGTACTTTGCTTTTCACAACCAAACTTCCTGAGTTAATTTATAATGACAATGACCTATCCCTCAACATGCATCAATCTTTTATGCCTGCAATATCTCTATCCAGCTACTCTACAAATTCTGCATCTTAAAACAGAAAACCAAATACCACATGTTCTCATTTATAAGTTGGGTACATGTGGTCATAAAAATGAAAACAGTAGTCAATGGGAAGACAAGAGTAAGGAGGGAGGATGAGGAGTAAAGATGGAAAAAAACGACCTAGTTGGTACTATGCTCACTAGCTGGGTGATGCGTTCCAAACCTCAGCATCATGCAATATGCCCGGGTCACAAACCTGCACGTGTGCCCGCTGTTCTAAAATAAAAGTTGGAAACAAAATAAAGCTACCACACACACACACACACACACACACACACACACACAAAACCCACGTCTTACGTACTAATCACCTACAAGTCATCAAAAGGAAGATTCTTCCCCTCCCACAACCTCATCTCTCTATGGCCAACCACCTCCTCTTTCTAGAAAACCTCTGCTTGCTCAGTTCCTGAGCATCTGCCATGCTGATTTTACTTTTTGAACTGCTCCTCCTCTTTCTCACTTTCCTCTCCCAAGCCCCAATAATTCACTTCTCCCTGAGCAGCTGTTCTTTGCCTTCCTCTCCAGTCCTACCCACCTTTCGCTATTTCAGTTGTGCTTAAGATTTTCAGGACCTGTATCTATGTGAGTGGCTCCCAAATCGTTGTCTATGGTGCCAGCTTCTCAAAAAATTCCCATACTGATTTTCCAAATGCTTTCTGGATATCATGTCAGCACCTCCAACTCAAAATACACAACACAGTAAATCCTGGAAAGGATTTTTATTACATGCACTTCTACTCTTTCAATTACACAGACGCAACTCTCTCCTTCATCTCTAATATTCGACTAGTTGCAAAATCCTGTCAGTTTCAACTCCTCAGTATTTCTAGCTTCTATGTCTTCATTTCACCTGCCATTGCCCCAGTTCAGGCACTTGTCTCGCCTAGAACCCTGCTTTTATTTTACTCTCTTCCTCAATCCATGTTACAGAATGGGAAAAAATTACAAGTAACATGATGACAGAGACTGGGTTTTTATCATTGTCACCCAGTGCCTCGCATGCTCCATCCCAAAGATTAAATTATTTTTTAATTTATATAAACACAGTTCTGATCATGTCTTTTCCTGTTTCAACATTCCTCTGGTCCTCAGTATTTTCCTGATTAAAGAAATAAATTTTCGGTGCCTACAGGGACTGACTCATGCTAATAAATTCACAAGAGATTTACTGGTAAACCAGACTATGGCTTTGTGAATTTCTTGTAGAAATTATGCCTGATTTAAGAACCAAGACCACATTGGTGGGCTAATAGGAAAGAGGATATATATTAAGCGACTCAGTGAATAGAGAGTTATCAACCTTGTTAGTAGTTGTCTGTGTGCTAGGTTACTTCTCTTACTAGACTGAAGTCTCTTTGAGCCTTTTATTCCTGGTATCTCCCTTATGCATTGAAGTGCCCATCACAAAATCAGCGCTTAGTAGAGAACTGTTGGATGAAGCAGCGAATGAATCTAAACCAAGGGGATCAAATGATCAGAGGAGTATTTCCATCAATCTGGACCAACAGGATGGATTGCTCTCCTTCACACCAGGAATATTTCTGCCTGTTAAAAGACTATCCTCTGTCCTGGGCATCTGTGAAAACTGTGGTGAATTTTTACTCCTTCCTCTTCTCCACACAGATCCCTGTTTTATGCTCTTCATAGCTCTATCTCATTGTCAAGGTAAAATCCAAATGGGTAGATAATCCTTCATTGATTTGTTTTACAAGTTATTTTTCAGGTGGTATCCTGGTGTCTATTTGGACCACCTTGCTAAATTTGAGAAATACCAAAATCAATTTAAATAAACATGCTTTGAGGGGTGGCTTTTTTTATCATTTCAAGAATAAAAATGTTCTGGCCTTGGTTTTTTAAAAGAAGTACTTTTTTGGGTGAACAACGACCATGTGAATGGAAAGAGATTTCAGGGAGGTCCTAGTGACCTAAGGTAAGGGAGGGAAGTTTGAGCTTGACCCATGTTTGGACCCATGTTTGGTCACTAATGGATTATGGGAAATGTAAGTTGAGGGACAGGTTTTTGGGGGGGAGATGGTAGTTTGAGTTTTGACATCAGGAATGTGCGGTATTTATTAGACATAGGTGGATAGAGCCAGAGGCACTGGTGCTCGTGAGAGAAGTCCAGGCTACAGCTGAATGACTAGGATCTGGAGACGGAGAGGCAGCACAGCAGGCAGGTAGGTGTATTAACTCTGGAGCCAAATTGCCGGGTTCAAATCCCAATTCTGCTGCTAAATAGCTGTATAACCAGGTCAATGTTCTTAACCTCTCTATACTTCCATTTCTTTACCTCTAAAACTGGCTTTAAAATCCCTATCACGGCCAGGCACAGTAGCTCACACCTGTAATCCCAGCACTTTGGGAGGACGAGGCGGGTGGATCAGTTGAGGTCAGGAGTTCGAGACCAGCCTGGTCAACTTGATGAAACCCCATCTCTACTAAAAATACAAAAATTAGCCAGGTGTGGTGGCATGTGCCTGTAACTCGGGAGACTGGGGCAGGAGAATTGTTTGAACCCGGGAGGCAGAGGTTGCAGTGAGCCGAGATGATGCCACTGCACTCCAGCCTGTGAGACAGAGCAAGACTCCATCTCAGAAAAGAAAAAATAAATAAATAAAAAATCCCTATCTCTTAGCTTGTCATGAGAATTAAATGTCATGAGAACAGTGCCTGGCACATAGTAAACACTAGATAGTCATTTGTTATAATTATTTACTTAATAGTTGAAGGTTTGAGGGTGGATGAGATCACCCAAAGAGAATATGTAAAATAAGAAGAAAAGAACATAATGAGAGAGACCTCTGCAGAATGCCAGCTCAAACTAGATACTTAGACATAAAATAATACTATAAGGTTCTCAGTCCCAAGAAGTTTATAATCCTATGGGAAAGACAGCATAACTTCTGCTGTAATCAATGCTTGAGGACAATGGGAGAGGAGAATTAAAAAGGAGAAGATTTTGAGAAACAAACAGAATCTCTATTCAGGCAACATGTCCTGGCAGAAGTACTGAATGGAAAAGGAAGATAGAAATAAGGGAGAAATTATTCCTTCCATATCAAGGCTAAGCTTATAAAAATAATGATTGGTGATGTGCCCGTTGGTTTCTGCATTACCTGAAACCTCAATCTAGAGCTGAACCTCCAGCGTTTGCCTTCAGGGGTCATCAGTCCTGGGTGCTCTCTGCACTGGGGGAGGAGGGTTGCATGTGAACCACTCTGGTGCTGGAGCTGAGCAGAAATGTATGCAAAAATCAAAAACAAACCCAAAAGCCAGTACACCTCATACAGAGCAATTGCGTTCGACCCTGTTTGACAATCTCCCTCCTCCTATTTATAACTTCTTCCCCTTTATTAAAGTTTCCAGTGATGTCACCTTGCACTGCTTTGGGCAAATGTGTTTACTCTTGCCTGCTCAGATCCAACCCACCACAAAGCGCAGTAAGTGCCAGGGTTTGACCAGGAAAAAAAGAAGTCAATTGCCATCAAGGTTCACAGGACTGGTAAATAGAGGCAGCACCAATGACTCAATGCAACTTGGGACGGCTCAAGGGAAAAGACTGTCTGGGTCTTTTGTCTTCACCAAGACTTGGAAGAGGCCTCCATGGCCATGTCCACCACAGGGTGTAAATCCCCATGGTGGGCATGACCATGGAGGAGACCTGAGTTTTGCTCTTGTTGCCCAGGCTGGGGTGCAATGACACAATCTTGGCTCACTGCAACCTCTGCCTCCCAGGTTCAAGTGATTCTCCTGCCTCAGCCTCCTGAGTAGCTGGGATTACAGGTGCCCACTACCAAACCCAGCTAATTTTTGTATTTTTAGTAGACATGGGGTTTTACCACATTGGCCAGGCTGGTCTCCAACCTCTGACCTCAGATGATTCACCCGCCTTGGCCTCCCAAAGTGCTGGGATTACAGCAGTAAGCCATCACACCTGGCCTCCCTCTATGACTTTGATCAAATCACTTAACTGCATGAGTTTTAATTTCCCTGTCACTAAATGGAGAGGTCAGATTAGATGATCCAGAAGGTGTCTTCCAACATTTAGCATCTCTTAAATATGGTCATATCCTGTATTATTCTGGTGGGTGAGATTATGCTGATGTAACAAAAAAAACAATTTTTCTACCTTTCACTGTAATCTAGATTTATGATTGTTTCATGCAAAGCCAGCTACAGGTTTGGACACCCATCCAGAGCCATTGCTTTTCATGCAGTAACTCACTGTTCCAGGCTGACACAGGCTCCACCCATTACCTATACCTTCTGGAACACATGTTCTTTTCAGTGACGTGCAGGTGAAGAGAGTGACTCGGGAATCCTGTGTGGACTTTTCACTGACTCAACTCAGAGGTGACATATATCACTTGTACTCTGTTTACAGAGAATGAATTACATGGCCCTGCCCAGACCCTGTCGATAAGACAGGAGGAGTGGGAGAGGGGTTGAGAAGTGGAACCTTCCATGTTCTCAGAAGAGGAGGAGAACTGAATATTGGTGAATACTGGTAATGTCTAGACACAGCCTCTGTCAAACACAGATACTTATAATTTTTACAGCTGCTTTATAAGCAGTTCTGACAATGTTTTGAAGACAGTAGAGAAGATATTACTACCTCTGTTTGGGGAAATGTACCAGAAAGGTTGAGCAACATTTGCAATGTCACAGAGCTGCCTAATGTCTGAGATGGGGCTAGATTCTGTGTCCCCATGCTGTCAGCTTCCTAGTGATTAAAAGAATACCAGATTTTATCTCAGAAGACCTGCATTTGAATCCTGATCTTTTATTTCACTGACCAGCAATTGACTTCCTTGAGCCTCAACCTTCTTTTTTTTAATCACTCCTATTTTATTTTATTTTATTATTTATTATTTTCTTATTTTTCCATATGTTATTGGGGAACAGGTGGTGTTTGGTTACATGAGTAAGTTCTTTAGTGGTGATTTGTGAGATTTTGGGGCACTCGTCACCCTAGAAGTAGACACTGCACCTTATTTGTAGTCTTTTATCCCTCGCCCTCCTCCCATCTTCCCCTCAAATCCTTGAGAAGCCTCAACTTTCTTACCTGGATTAAGAGTATTGTAGATCTATCTCACAGTTTCCTTGGGAAGATTAAATCAGATATCAAAGGGAAAGTGTCTGTCATGGAACAAAAAATATATATATATGTGTGTGTATATATATACACATATATATACACACACACACGCGCGCTCACGCGCGCACACACACACATATATATATAATGCTACTCCATAAAGTGCTGGGAAAAATATGACATCCCCAGAGAGGTGTTACATTTTCCCTAGCACCTAGAGAAGTGCCTAGAACAAAGGAGAAGCTCAAAGCACAGGGTTGCAAAGGTGTGTGTGCATGTAAAAAGTGCTAAATAAGTATCATGTACTGTGGTTGCTATACTTTTTGTTCTTTTTGGGTAATGGAAGGATAAGAGAGAGGAAGAAAGGGAGGGAGGCTAGATAAAGAGAGGACAGGCAAAGGAAAACTATTAAAAACAGGAAAGATGTATAGTTATTGATGTGAAGGATTTTTCAATCACGTTTCTTAGCAAGAGAATTCAAGGCAGGAAAATAAATTCATAGGAACAGCAGAACAAGAGCTTAGCCCTGCATTGAATGCGACAGGGTAAGTGCAAGGAAAGGATTGCAAATGATGCAAGGCGGATGCGTGAAGAGAGGACAGGCTTGGGCAAGACAAAAGGAGAACAGTGGTGTCCCTGCATCCCCTCCCCTACCCATGAATAGAGGCTGCCATGGACTCAAAGCTCATCTTCTGAGTCGGGGACCAAACCTCAGCTTCCGAGACCGACCCTAATGATCCATGCTAGTGGGCCGTAGACTCCTTCCATTGAGTGACCTTAGCTGGTTATCTCCATGGTAACGGCACACATCTTAAACTGTTCCTTCCTGTGTGGGAGGAAACATTTCAGAAATGGGGGAAGGCTGAATTTAACAGTGGTTTTTCCCTCTTGTGACCCTTCTCCTTTGGCAAAGCGCGCACTTTTTTTGAGCACACTGCAGTCTCCTGAGGAAAGCGTCCATAGAAGAGGATGTTTGGGGACTTTATTTGCAGATGCATGCCCAGGACACATTTTTAAAGTAGAAGCATGAATCTGCTTTTCTTTGAGTATTTCTCAGGGCATTCCACCGTTCTTTTGAAAAACTCCTCAAAGAGAAGAGCCAACATGCTGTCTTCGTGTTGAAAGAGAGAGCTCAGAAAGGTTAGGTAGCTTCCCCAGAGCTACAAGCCACATGGTAGCAGAGTTAGGCTAGAAAGCCAGATGTAAGGCTGAGGCTCCACTGACCACTATTTACTCCCTACCTCCCTGCGCTTCAGGTGCAGCCTGAGCCACCATCCTGGCCAACTGGCTGACAGGTCTCCCTCCAGCCCTAGACTCTGCCTCTGGTCCCATGACCCATGATACGTCCTGTGATTTTCTTCAGCACAGTGTGCAGACTCTAAGGGCATGAGGCAAAGTTATGCTCTGCCTGAAACTGGAGCTTAAGTTACATTTTAAGCTCCATGTTCTGTTTGTTCCACAATGTCTATGGTAAGAGCAGCATTTTACAGAATGATAAATTACCCTTGTTTAGCTGAGCCCTAGAAGTGCATGTCTGACCATGAAACCCTCCAGTCGCAGCTCTGAAAGGCACCGGGGGTTCCACTTTCCAACCAGAATCATGAACCAAGAGCATTCATTCCTTGGCTTGACTTCAGCCTTTCCCGGTAGATTTGATCCCATGATTTTACCCATGAAAGAAATCTTTTACTGTGTAACATCCCTGCCTGACTCTGACGTACAAAGGTGTAATTAGAACAGTGTGGAGCAGGCAGGATGATCTATTTACCTCATCCCTAACATTTAAGTGCTTTCAAAATATGGTTTTAATATCTTAGGTGAACAGGGCCAAATTCTCTTCTCAGTTTTTCACATGCATGAGTAAATCCACACAGACTAAACCCCTTGGGCCTTAGGTTCTGCTTAGAAGTTCTTTTTTTTTTCTTTCTTTTAAAGAAAACAAATATCCCATTAAAACGACAAAGTGTACTCTGCATATTTTTAGGACAATTAGAGTTTAGAATTCCCTCTCCTTCCGCCCATGGCTTAAAAAAATAAAAAAAATTCTTAACCATTTCCTTGTGAAGAATGACATTAAACTGGGATAAATGGAAAGGCTGTCTTGCCTTTTAAAATAATCTTCTCGTCTTACATCACCAAAGTACCAACTGGTGGATCAGGGCCCTCGATATGGTATGGGAAGGATCCAGGCTCCACTGTACTGTTGCCAGGCAAATTCGTTAGGTAGACAGTTACTAGAGAACTGAATGGAAACGTTTACTTGAAACAGAAAAGTCAATCTCACAGGAAGCAGAGAAACATAAAAGTAAGGATGCTTCCTACCATTTGCTGGATTCAAAAACAGGTCATGCAAATAAAATTATGAAGAAGTGGCTGCTGCAGGCTGGCCATGGTCTCAGCCTGCAGGCAAGAGATACAGACAGACAGAGTGGGAGGTGCTGGAATCAGTCCCAGTCTGAAGGAGACCAGGAGAGGGAGGAGAGTCAACCCCAACCCCACACTTTGTGCTTCACTGTGTTGGTAAGTTTGTGTTGCTGTTCATACAGCCAGCAACTCTTTGCCCATTAGCAGGTGCTGCTGGGCCACACGTGTGGATAATATTTGCCAAGCCAACACACAGGTCAAACGTTTTCTTGAAACCAAGCTTGGAGCAACATCTTAGCCGCAATTGCGCTGTCACTGCATATTCAAAGTCCAAAGGCTGCAGGGCTGCCATATTTACACAGAGAAGCCCGTGTAAGACCATCTGCAGCTTGTTTTCCATCCACTACAAAGCATTTCAAAGGATGAAAAGCCAAGCCTCGTTCACCCCATGGTTCAGACAGAAATAAGATATGCCCTCAGGAGATACTAACTTGGGAGAGGAGCAAAATCCAGAGATGGTTTGGGAAATGTATCTGTGATGTCTTAGAAACTAAGAATTATATTGAAGAATCAAACAAATAATTCATGACTTCCCAGGAGGGAAAAAATGTGTTTATTTATTTAAATTAAAAAATATTGTGAAAATTACAAAGTGTTAAATACAAAAGACAATTCTATACAACTCAATAGAATAAGAAGGAAGTATATACATCACTTTTTAATAGGTGCAGAGAGACTTGCACCAAACTTCAGGATTAAGCAATGGAAAATGTGACAAGGCACATGTCCATCGCAGTGAAATTTCAGAATTCAAGTGATTCCAGGCAAGAGGCCAAACTTAACTTGGCTTCTTTCAACTTAAACAGCCCCCTTTGGAGTAAATCCACACTGAATTTTAAAGTGAACGAAGGGCCTTTTCCCCCAAAACATAAATTTCCTTTAGCTGTATGTCAAAGCAGACTGATAAACCAGCTCCTACACTGTTAACCCTTCCATGGAAACAGTAGCTATTGCTGTGCCTCCAATTCATAAAGAGTATTTTTCTTAAAAAAAAAAACAACAAAAAAGAAAGAGTGGATGGGTGCAGTGGCTCACACTTGTAATCCCAGAACCTTGGTAGGCCGAGGTGGGAGGATCATTTGAGGCCAGGAGTTCAAGACCAGCCTGGCCAAAATGGCGAAACCCCATCTCTACTAAAAAATAAAAACTTACCCAGGCGTAGTGGCAGGTGCCTGTAATCCCAGCTACTCAAGAGGCTGAGGCAGAAGAATCACTGGAACCCAGGAGGTGGAGGTTGCAGTGAGCCAAGATCACGCCACTGCACTCCAACCTGGGCAACAGAGCAAGCCTCTGTCTTGAAAAAAAAAAAAAAAAAGTTTTTTTAAATAGAATTAAATTTTACTTCCTCCTAATGGATCTGCAAAACTGTTGACCACAGGAATATATGGAGACATTGGAAGCATTCCTGTACGTTTTCCTTTAGACTTTGCTTTCCTTTAGCTGGAAGTGTTAATATCACACATTCTCCAGAGAACTTTGCAGAGGAGAATGTGGTGTCTGCCTCTTTCCTTCAATCCTGGGAAAACTACAGCAGGGCTGGTTGGTAGCTTGCCCTGAATTCCCCAGTTATATGTGTTCTGAATCTCCAACTGCTCCTTTAAATCAGCATATCCTTGTTAAGACTAACCAGCCAAAGGGGAAGCATTTGGTCCAAGCTTCCTCACACCAGGCTGTGGAGTATTTATCACAGAGTCCTAAAATCTAAAGACATCCTCCCAGCCCCCTGGGGATGGAGATCGTCAGGAACCTCATGCAGACAGCGAGCTTCTTGATGACATGCCCAGGACCACACAGCAAATGAGTGTCAGGGCTCGGGATCAGGAAGCACAGAACTTGGAGCCCAGCTTTGTGCAATCTCCGCCTGAGTATGCCCTTCTAGGTCTCAGCTACGTGACGAAATACCACATTATGTCCTCTCCCAGCTCAGAAAACTAGGCTGGGAAACTGAGCAGCAGCAGAGCTAACGGCTTGGCCTTGTTCAACCCCACTTACCCCTTCTAGAAAGATCAGGAAGATTCCCCTGAACCACCACCCGGAGTGCAGGTTAGATTCTGGGGAAGCTCTTCTGATCCAAAGAAGGTCATACCAGCATGTGATGCTGCATGGCCACAGGTCAGAGTTCAGAGTCATAAGTTAGACAAAAGGTCAAAATAGTAGATCATCTCTTATAACCCCAGCCAATGTTAACAGGTTTAAAAGTTGCTTTTTTTTCTTACAGTGTGCAAATGGGCTGGGATCAGATCTCCAGCTTTCTTCCACCAAAAATCCTTCTCTAATCCAAAAGAAGCTTGTAACCTACTGTGAAGGAATGCCACAAGTACACAGTAGAGATACTTACAGTCAATCAGATCTAGAAGGACAAAGCTCTAGGCAAATAGCAAATCACAACTAGTCCCTCAGCATGTCCTAAGCATTTGGCAGCCCTGGGAAGAGACAGATTCTGCAGGAGCTACCCAGGGCATCCAGTGAGAAAATGGTAAGCATATCATCCCGGCAACTTCTGATCAGAACCCCAACACCCAGGCCCCAAAGTTAATGTACACTCTCCACATCTCCGCGGCTTTTTCAGTAGTGGGTGCAAACCACAGGCACCTCCCGGACTCCTCGGGGCTGCTGGCTCCGGCTGAGCCTAGTCCCCCACCCCACCCCAAATCAGGGGCTTGCCGAGGGTCTTTTCAAAGTGGCAGCCACACTGCGAAAGTGAAACCAGACACCTGCAAACTGTCTTTCCTCTCCTTAAGGGTGCTGGCTGATGGAGCCACCGGCAGGGGTCCCGGGGATGCTAGGAATTCTGATGGATGTTCTCCGAGGACCCTTCGCTGCTTTCGTTGAGGGGCGTCTCCGAGGTCTCCTCCAGCTCATCGTCTGCCCCCTCCTCCTGAATGGTGAGGTGCACGTCCGGGGAGGAGGATTCGGAGCTCATGCTGTCCCCTTCCATGGAGCAGAGGGTGCAGGACAGCGCGGGCGCCACGCTCTCCTGCAGCATATTCAGCATCAGGGGCACCTGCACCGACCTCAGGCCTGACACCACGGGCAGCGGCTTCATGGCCTCCCCCCAGAGCCGCTCCTCGTCTTTGTACAGCAGCAGGAGGCTGGACTTCTTCTCTCGCCTCTTGGATTTCATGTAGCCCAGCATGATTCCGATCAAGAAAATGCCATAGAAGGACATGACAACCAGAATGTAGAAGTACTCGTTGCCGTTGCCGTTGCCGCCGCCGGGCGCACGGGACTCCAGGGGGCTGCTGGAGGCTGCGGTGCCGGGGTGCGTGCTGTTCAGAGGCTCCATCTTCAGCATTGAGGCTACCTGCACAGCAGGGGCTGGGGAAAAAAGCCGCAGATTAGAGCTGTCCCCCAGGTCCCCGGCACAGGGAGGAGGGGGAGCACAAGGTTTGTGGAACTGCAATACCAAAAAAGCTTAAAAGTGCATGAAAGAAATAGCGTAAGAGGCTTCGCCAAACAGCTGACAGGAGTGAGCTATGAAGGCTTGGAGTGCACGGGAGAGAAGCCCGGTAGAGGGTTCACTGGGAAAAGTAAGAAGGACTCTTTTTTTTTTTCTTTTTTCTTTTTTTTTTTTTTTAGTGTACACATCTGTCCTGTTTGTAGTGAGCAGTATTACTTTGATTTTTTTTTTAAATCAGTGTAAGACAGGAGCATCCAGTAAATAATATCTTTAAAATTGGGAAACACATTTTAACAGAGCAGAAACAAAGTTTACATTGTGTTTCCAAAATCAAACTATTTTAAATTCAAAACAGTGTTTCCTTAGAACAAAGAAAAGCAGACAGAAAATAAAGGGGAAAAATTCATCTATTAATTGGCAAAAATGCCCATCTTTCAAATGTTTCTGAAGCGAAGTGTAGCCTTGCTAACTTACCAAGGCTGCCAGTTGGTCCCAAGTTTTGAATTCCCAGATCGTCCAGTCCAAGAGAGTTCTTCTGCTCTGTCTGGCTCTGAGCTCTGACAACTCAGCCGCTGCAGTTGGGATATATAGTCAAGACGTGCATCGTCACGTGCTCTGGGAGGAAAATTTACAACAGAGGTTGATCGTGGCAGAGTGAGCAGTGAACTGAAAGCACTGCAGTTCAACTCCCTGAACTTTGCAGCTGTGAAAAAGAGAAAAAGACTGGGAAGTGAGAACTGCGCCTCACACCCCAGCGCCCAGCCAGGGTTTTCAGGTGGCCGTGATGATGAGTGAAAAGAGGAGAAAGGAATGCGCTGAGTTGAAACCGTTACCCCAAAGTCCACTCTCACTGAAAATTAGCTCATGCTTCATCCAGCTCTTGGGAAATAACCGTTATTGGGCTACAGGTTTTCAGAGGCAGCTGAATCCCATAATCTGGATGAAAGACAGTTGGAAGCAAGTGCAGGATTTGTAGTCAAGGAACTGGGGCTTTGGTTTCAGTTCTTCCACTCCTTATGCAAATATGATAAATCCTTCCTTAACCTTTCCGCACCTCACATTCCTCGTCTGTAAAATCATTGTGCCTGGGTGTCTTCTGCAGGTAGGATTATATAAACCACATGACCTTTTGAGTCCCTTTCAGCTTACCCCTTCTAAGATTGAAGGCTGGCTGGTGTAGCTTAGCCCTCTAAAAGCAGAGATTCTACCTGCCTTCCATATCAAGGTCACAAACTTATGTTTATAACAATTATTTTTTTAAAAGATCCAAGGTTCTTTTCAGTGGTCTGCATGAAGTGGAAACTTGTTGTGGTAAAAGATACTGTGGGCCAGTTTTGTTCCGTCCTGCCATACACAGCTGCTCCTCTGAAGCATCATGCAGAGACTATTGACGCGTCTCTTTGCTGTCTCTGGCAGGTCAGGGGAGGAGCAGGACTATTTCAGACTGCAACTAAGCACAGTTCAAGTTTTTTAAACCTCGGTAGACCCTGTGTTTAAATGGCTGCTGTGATCAAAATTGGAAGAGGAATTGCAGGCTTTAATGTCAGTCTCTCTGCTCCCTGGGCTGCTTACTCTGAGGCTTTCATGCTAAGCGGAAGGAAACTGGGAGGGATCCGCTCCCTCCAGTTGTCTGTGGCCTGTGGATTGCAGCCAGACTCTAAAGGGAACATCTCTCGTGCTTCTGCTGTAGTCAAACTGACGCATGCAACATCCACCTGACCTGCTGGAACATATATAGCTTAGGCACTGGAATTTTCGCTGCTGCTCCAGGAACCCCCCTGGGTTGGCACCTGATCCTGATTCTAAGAAGACACCTGGAGGAAGAATAGGAAGTTTAACTGAATGCTGCTCTTTTTCCCACTTGACTATTCACTTGTGCATGCCCGTAAATCCCCAGCTGGCACTGGAGGTACCAATCATAGACCACTCCAGCATCACGATCATCCACACAGTGGAACCGTGCTTACACCAGTAAAGATACCCTCCCCCATTGTGTTAATACGTAAAACCCTCCATAGCTACCTTGGCCATGATAGACTTGGCCTTTTCAACAGGTGTCCATCACAAGCACTAGAACACTTCCATCTCCATCTAAGCCTACACTGGAATGTCTGGGACACTAGAACAAGATGGGCCCAAGAAAGAGATGCCTGTTGATTGTTGACCCTGGTATTGTTTATTGTGTACCTTAGGACATATGAGATTGGTCATCACCCAGGGATTATTCAACACCAAAGACTGGAAGCTTTGAGTAGGCAGAGAGGAGGTGGGGATAGGGGTTACCAGATTCAAGGAGCAGAAGTACAAAGCCTGGTGCCAAGAAGCCAAACAGAGGCGGAAGTTTTAAACAAAATAAATCCCCAAACCTGAGCCAATAGTCCCAAGGGAATACAACTAAGAAAAGAGATGAGCGTGGGGAAACATCTAGAATGAATTCCAAAGGACAGAGCAAGTCAGAGCCAAAGGAAGAGCAGGCCTGATTGCAGGAGTCAGGGAAGGAATAGCCTAGAAGAAATTCTGGGCTGCCTGCTTGGAGTCCCTGCTGCCCCAATTCCCAGGGACTCCCTGCATGGGTATTTCTACTAGAGTTCAATGAGGCTGGGTGCAGTGGCTTATTTCGGTAATCCAATGCTTGAAGAGGCTGAGGCAAATGAATCACTTGAACCCAGGTGTTTGAGACCATCCTGGGCAACACGGTGAGACCCCATCTCTACTAAAAAAAAATACAAAAATTAGTAACTAGGCCTGGTGGTGAGTGCCTGTAGTCCCAGCTACTTGGGAGACTGGGGTGGGAGGATCACTTGAGACCAGGAATTCAAGGCTGCAATGAACTCTGAACATGCACTACACTCCAACCTGGGTGACAGAGCAAGATCTGTAAAGAAATAGAATAGAATAGAATAGAATAGAATAGAATAGAATAGAATAGAATAGAATAGAATAGAATAGAATAGAATAGAATAGAATATTTAAATGAAATGATGCAAAGAAAGCATCATGTCTGGCCGAATGCGCACGCTCAGTGTCTGCTTTTCGTTGTCATTTTTAGGAGTACCCTGTTGCTCCCAAGGGCTTCGGGTTGCCTCCTATCATGTGTGTGCCCATCTCCAGACTTTCTATCACTGCTCCTTCCCCTGTCTGTCACTCCCAGCAATGGAATTTAAGAGAAGGGAATTCCAACTTCAAAACACATAGCTCAATCTTCTTCCCAGCCCTCATTCATGACAGGGATTGTGAGAATGATGGCAGTGAATAATGGCATAAAGAATGAGGGGGAGGGGGCACATCTAGAAAGTGCACTCTGTCGGGAGAGGATGTGACTGCACAGGAACTATTAATTATATCTACCCCAGGTCTCAATTTTAGGAGACAGCAATGTTAAAGAAATAAATCAATTTTGACTAGCATTTCCATTTCCTGAACAGTGTCTTTTCAGGAGCAAACATATCTAATTCTGATGAAGTCCATTTTATTTTCAAGGTTTTTGGTTGTGCTGTTTGAATCCTAAGAAATATTTGCTTAACCCAGTCATGAGGTTTCTCTCCTGTTTTTCTTCTAGAAGTTTTATGGTTTTAGCCTTACATTTAGACCTATGATACATTTCAAGTTAATTTTATTCTACGATGTAAGATATGGGTCAAGGGTATTTGGGAGGGGTTGTTTGTTTTTGTTTTGCAGACAGATGTCCAATTGCTCCAGCATCATTTGTTGAAAAGACTCCTTTTCCTGTTTAAAATTATCTTGGAATCTTTGTTGAAAATCAATTAACCTTATATATGCAGGTCTATTTCTTAACTCTTCATTCTGTTCCTTTGATCTCTCTGTCTATCCTTGCATCAATATTATTCTGTTTTGATAAATCTATTTTAAACATATATTTTAAATGAGTCTAAGATACACTGCAGTTCAAATCTAACTTAGTGTCTATCATGTACCAAGTACACCTAAGTCCTGTGAGGTCAAGTATTATTACAACCATTTCATAGACAAGGAAACTGAAGGTCAAAGAGGCAAAGCAAGTTGCTCAACATCAAGTCACTAGCAGTACAGTCAGTACTTGACCGCAGATCTATGCAACTCCAAAACCCATTCTTTTTCCACTACCCTTTGTCTCACTGAATGGGAAACAAAAAGAAACTGAGAAAGAGTAGGAAGTGAAAGATGGACATTTTTCCAACTTCTTTTGAGTCTTCATAAAGCTTTTTAAAAAAAAATAAATGTGAATTCTGACATAACTAGATACACATAAATGCAAACGTGGAACTACAAGTTGTCTTTTTCTGAATTCATGTTATTTTAAGTACTGGAGGCTGCACCAACCTCAGCATGTTCTAGAAGTTATCAGTGAAGTAGTAATGCTCTTACCCTATATCTATGTTTTTCATAGTACAGCAGTTTCTCTGCCTACATATACAGCCTTGATATGGTTTGGCTGTGTGTCCCCACCCAAATCTCACCTGGAATTGTAATCCCAACGTGTCAAGGGTGGGACCAGGTGGAGGTAATTGAATCATGGGGGCTGTTTCCCCCATGATGCTCTCAGTGACTGAGTCTCATGAGATCTGATGGTTTCATAAGCACCTGGCATTTCCCTTGATTGCACTCACTCCATCCAGTCACCCTGTAAAGAAGGTACCTGCTTCTTCTTCACCTTCCGCCATGACTGTAAGTTTCCTGAGGCCTTCCCACCCATACAGAACTGTGAGTCGATGAAACCTCTTTCCTTTATGAATTACCCAGTCTCAGGTATGTCTTTATTACTTTATTAGTGGTGTGAGAATGGACTAATATAAGCCTGTTCTGGTCTTCTTGCTTTAACTTGTATTTTTTTTTTTCCTATTTGATCCTGACACATACTTTCTCTAGAGTTTTGAGTACTTTCATTTCCTGGTAACGTCATTTTTACCAGATGACCCAGGAGTCCCTGGCCACACACATCTCTGAAATTATGTTAACAGCTTCTGTGACTAAACAAAGTCTATGCTGGGATAACAGCATGGCTGTGAATCTCATCAGATTAAACGTAAGTCTGGAGTCCAGAGATCTGACCCAGCTCAGCCTTGCTGGTGCTACGTGACTGGCTGGGTTGCATAATTGCTCTGTGTTTCAGTTTTAGCCACCCTCGGGTATGTCAAAAGTAGCATCATTAATTGTCTCAAGATCCTGAGAAATGTCCCATAATCCACGGGGCTGTGTCTGCCTCCTGAGCAGACCAGGCTTTGGGGCAGGCAGAATATTGCAAAATGAAATCCTCAATGCCCACCACTGGTTTTGCTTTTCCCAGAAATTCTGTCTGAAAAGTTCTGTCTGGGAACTCGAGCAGTGGATCATCCCTTCTAATGCCCTGAGTCACCCTCCCTGGACGCATACTTTTTAGCATTCCTAGCACTAGAAATAAAACAGGGCTGGATATCTGACAGGTCCTTAATAAGGTCCCCAGGCCCTCCCTGTAACACCAGCTATGCTGTGGAGGATGTGGCTATCAGCAGGTCCTGCTTTGATATCACCCCAAGGGGGTTAGGAGGGAAGAACCAGAACTCCTGAAATTAACAGTGAAGTCGGTATTAATTCACCTTTGTTATGTATTATTCAAGTATTTTAACCTGATATTTATTTAACAAATACCTGCATAGTACCTAAAATTGCCTCAGGAATTGCTGTAAGTACTTTGTAAAGTTTATCTTACTTAATTCTCATAAAAAGCCCTTGAGATAGGCTCTGTTATTATCCCCATTATACAATAAGGAAACTGAAGCAGAATGTGCTGGAGCAGCCTGCCCCAGGTCACACAGCTAGTACATGGCAGAGCTGCTTTGGAACCCAGAGCTGAAAAAACAGAAGGGAAAGAAATAAAAGAGAGAGAGAAGAAAAACTTTGCCTCTGCCTCTACAGACCTTACCATTGGTGGGGGAGGCAGACAAGAATCCCAAAATTGTATGTGTAAAGTTGCAAGAGTGACAAGTATTGCAAAAGAGAGAGAATGCTAGGAAAGTTATGATTAAGGGGACTGAATTCCTTAGAGAAATCAGGGAGGACCCTCTTGAGGAAGTAATCCTTGAGTTGGGATCTGAAGATTGTGCAGGAATTAGCCCAGATGAAGTGAGAAGGTAAGAGAGTTCTGGCCAATGGTAATCTGTGGAAAGATCCTTCAGAGGAAGAAAGTGGGGAGGGAAGAGAGATGGCAAGAATGAGGAAGTAAAAAGTCTATGAGGACTCTGTCAGGGCAGCAAAAAGGAACCTGGTAGAAGATGCAGCAGGAGAGGCCAGCATGGGCCAGATATTGCCACCTGGGAGCATGAGGACAGGAGACCAAGGAAGTAAAAGATAGATTCCTGCTTTAAAGAGTTCAAGTACTAACTGGGGGGACAACCCCAAGGCCTGGGGCGAGTGTGTGATTGTTCAGGACTGACTGAATGCATGATTGCTGAGGACATGCAAAGAACAAACTAAAAGCATACATGCCTGCAGTTAGCACCAAGGAAACCAGAGTGAGGAGTTGACTGACTTAATGAGTGTGTTTGTGAATAACCGTGGGAACATGGACTTTGCTTCCAAAATTCTTATCAAGAGTTCCAGACAATTAAAATAAAGCTCTTGAATGTATTTCAACCATATTTCTCAAGAGCTATCAGTGGTGTGTTTGGAGTAATTCCTGGTCAAAACTTTGACAAGGTGACACAGAACTGCCAGAAGCAATAAGACAAATCATCATGTCAGCGTATGTAGTTTTAAAAGATGAGCTAGAAGTACACAGATGGCAAATCCAAGCATCGGGAACTCAGACCAGATGATGGTATGGCATATAGTTTAAAGGCACAGGCTCTATGGTCAGGCTGCCTAGGCCTGTCTTGGTTTTTCCTACTAGCTGTGTGACAGTGGGCACATTTCTTAACCTCTCTGTGCCTCTCTTAAAGAGGCATAAGAGTACCTATCTCATAGGGTTGATGTGAGGAAGAAATAGAATTATCCACTATTGCACCCCCAAGACAAAAATACAAAAGGTTTGAGCCCCTTTCCCACATCAAGAGTACTTTTTAAAAAATTGAAAGTAGAGGATTTTAAAGAAAGAGTCATTGATGTTTTCTCTTCACCTTCCTGGGGAAGATGTAGGGAAGGGGCTGCTTTCTCCTCAAGTTAGGGGAAGTGAGTGGGGGGCTTCACAGAGATCACTTGAGAGTCTCAGTGGTCTCTGTAGCCTGTAACCTGTTGGACACAGAGGACTGGGATCAGAACCACACCTAGAAAAATTTGAATGGCAAGAAACCATGTCTCGTCAGAACTCTGGGGAGAGCTTGCTGAGTTAAGGATGCCCATGTTCCCAGGGATTTTTTTTCTCTGGGGAGCGGGGGGTGGGGGTTGGTGTTTTTTGTTTTTTTGAGACGGAGTTTCACTCTTGTCACCCAGGCGGGAGTATAGTGGCACAATCTCAGCTTACTGCAACCTCCACCTCCTGGGTTCAAGTGATTCTCCTGCCTCAACCTCTCAAGTAGCTGGGATTACAGGCACCTGCCACCACACCCAGCTAATTTTTGTATTTTTAGTAGAGACGGAGTTTCACCATGTTGGTCAGGCTGGTCTCGAACTCCCGCCCACCTCGACCTCCCGAAGTGCTGGGATACACACGTGAGCCACCACGCCCAGCCATTCTCAGGGTTTTTAAGGGAAAAGACAGGAGTGTGTTTCCTATAGGCCAGTGGCAGGCGATGCAGGAGTGCAGGAGGGAGACACAGACCTGGACTACGTGTTTGTTGGTTTCTGCCCAAGGCAGCCTGAAGCAGGGTGGGAAGTCATGGCCCTGACCACCAGTGACTTCCAGCATGCCCAAGGCCCAAGCAGTGGGAGAGAGAAGAGAAGCAGCCTTCACTCTAAATAAACTTGAGAAGTTATGACCCTCCGATAGGCCTGGACATACGAATTACTGTACTGACGTTATTCAGGGAGACTAGAGCAACCAGGGGATTTTCTTACTTAAGAGTAACTAGAAAAGTTGTGAGTCTGTCCCAGAGTTTCATCACACGGCAGGGGACTAGCTGGCCCTAGAGAATGAGTCTGAGGAAGTACTGGGACTCAGAGATAAAGTGGCTTTAGGATGACACTCTGTAAGTCCTGCTTGTTTATTGTAACAAACGCGTATGTAAAAGCTTGGAACTGTGCCAGCACACTACCAGTGTTCAGTTTTCACCAGTATTAAACAATGTTTTAAAAAAATGCAAAAGCACAACATTCAGGAGGACAGGAGACCAATGAGGCAGAAGATAGGTCCCCGCCTTTAGGAGGGATGATCTAGCTTAAATTTAGGTTTAGCACCAGAAGTGACTATTTGCTATTTTATTCCCAGCAATGGGAATGGTACTTGGCCTATAGCAGACCTTCCAAAAAAGATCTGTTGACTGAATAACAGAGAGAATGTGCTAAACACTCATTATAGAATTTTTAATTTAACTTTTAATTCCACAAAAGCCCAATGAGGGTGATTATCAACAGAATTTTGTGAGCGTGGAGAATGAGGCCAGAAAAGTAACTTGTCCAACTTGTCCTGGTCACACAGCAGGATGAAGCAGAACTGGAATAGACCATTCTACCTCCTGTTGAAATCATGCCAGACACATAATCCATTTCTAGATGCATGATGCTCAGCTGCTAGCCACTTCCTCCGGCCCCAACTAATCGGGAGGTCAGTACAGAAAGATGTTGAGGAAGGGTTTCGGAGGTTCCAGTTCAGGAGGGCAGAACCAACAATCTTATTTAAAAACAGTGTTTCGAAGCCTTGAAAAGGTCTTCCAAAACCTTTTAAGTACCAGATGATAAGGCAGGACCCAATCAAAAGGAATGTCCATTTAGCTCTGACTTCTGCACTTTCCAAAGGCAGTAGGTTCTAAAGAGGGACTTAGGGATTTCAAGAGCATTTCATAGCTTGGGTTGCCCTTGCACAAATACAGAATAAATTATGGGTGGCAGGAAGTGGGGCAGGAAGTGGGGGTCTCCTTTTCTCTAGTGACTGGCTTCCTGTTGTAGCAACTTCCCATCGCATTTCCGTTTGTCTCCCTCTAGAGACAGAGCTGAGGTCTACAGCACAGGGTAGCCCAAGACTATGAGGAATCTCTACTTTGCCACAGCTGGAGTTCTCAGAATCAGCCTAGCTGGGCAAAAAGAATGGGCAACTCATCAAGAAAGCTCACTCTATCAACATCATACAGGCAAAATTTGCCTGACAGGTACTGAATGAAATAAATCAAAGCTGGTTCTTCATATACCAAGGAGACAATTGTGAAAGGTGGCACACCACTGCCCACAGTGAACAAGAAACAAAGGAGGCTTGGACACCGGGAGGCCGAGGCTGATATCCAAGGCTATAAATAAATAATTGGGACCTGCACAGAAATACTCATGTCAAAAATGCTGATTCATGCTGAATAGTGAGCATAAGAAGCGGATAGTCCCTGCTTCTGCCTGGGGGGTTCCTGTGGAGTGAGGAAGCCACATCGTCAGTTGATCATTGGTCATTAGTCAGGTAGACTCATAGCTATGTGTCTTGGATTAATATTTCAAAAAATTTCAGCCAAACCCCTCAGGGTCCTGACCTCATGCTCTGCCATGTTTAACCTAATTAATGACATATCCATTTGGCCTATACTGGTTTATTTATTCATTTGTTGATTTATTTATTCAAATAAACACACCTGTCCTGCAACCTAAACCAACAGATATTTTATAAAGTTAAGGGATCAAAACAACAAAAAGATGATAGCAAAGAAAATAAGTCGAGCCGGGTGTGGTGGCTCGCACCTGTCATCCCAGCACTTTGGGAGGCTGAGGTGGGTGGATTACTTGAGGCCAGGTACTCAAGACCAGCCTGGCCAATGTGGCAAAAACCTGCCTCCACTAAAATACAAAACGTAACTGGGTGCGGTGGTGTGTGCCTGTAATCCCAGCTACTGTGGTGGCTGAGGCAGGAGAATCACTTGAATCCTGAAGGCGGAAGTTGCAATGAGCCGAGATCACATCACTCTACTCCAGCCTGGGTGGCAGAGAGACTCCATAAGGAAGAAAGGAAGAAAGAAAACAGAGAGAAAGAGACAGAGAAGGAAGGAAGGAAGGAAGGAAGGAAGGAAGGAAGGAAGGAAGGAAAGAAAGAAAGAAAGAAAGAAAGAAAGAAAGAAAGAAAGAAAGAAAGAAAGAAAGAGGAAGGAAGGAAGGAAGGAAGGAAGGAAGGAAGGAAGGAAGGAAGGAAGGAAGGAAGGAAGAGAAAGAAAGAGAAAAAGGAAAGAAGGAGAAAGAAAGAAAGAGAGAGAAAGAAAGGAAGAAAGAGAAAGAAATAGAAAGAAAGAAAAAAGAAAGAAAGAAAGAAAAAGAAAGAAAGAAAGAAAGAAAGAAAGAAAGAAAGAAAGAAAGAAAGAAAGAAAGAAAGAAAAAGAAAAAGGAAGGAAGGAAGGAAGGAAGGAAGGAAGGAAGGAAGGAAGGAAGAAAGGAAGGAAGGAAGGAAGAATAAAAAGTAGCATTGCACAGCAGAGACTGATGTTGGGGCTTTGTCAGATCCTAGCTTCTTGGCTGAATGATACTGGATTCCTCTTTGAAAAGGACAAATATTTGTCTATAGCAAATCACACACCAAGCCCTCAGCAGTGTAGACCCAGGACTGCCACCTTCTCCTAGCACTGGATCACTGTGGCATGACAGCCATCATGCTCAGCCTGCTCTGACTGCATGGCTCATAACACAGGCCCAACCCGTAGAAATCCTGGCCCCTTAACACAAGTCTCCTGGGAAAGGAACTTCTGGGTTTTTTTGAATAAGAAAAAAAAAACTCTGGGGCTCATTTGAAACTGTGCATACTCTACACCTTTGCTCTTATCTCCAGCCATTTGTATTTCTTCTTTGAAGAAATATCTATTCAAGTCTTTGCCTATTTTTCAGTTGGGTTGTTTGTCCTTTTATTGTTGTGTTATAAGAATTCCCTATTTATTCTGGATACTAAATTCTCCTATATATTCTAGATACTAGTCATTCTGGATGATTTGTGACTTTTTTTTCCCCCATTCTGAGTTGTCTTTTCATGTTCTTGATAGTGTCCTTTGATGCATAAACGTTTTTAATTTTGATGAAGTCCAGCTTATCTCTTTTTTCTTTTGTTGCTGTGCTTTTGTTGTCATAACTAAGAAATTATTGCCCAGGCTAAGGTCATGAAAATTTACACCTATGTTTCCTTCTAAGGTTGTAGCTCTTCCATTTAGTTTATTGATCCATTTTGAGCTAAAGTTTTGTGTGTGATGTGAAGTAGAGGTCCAAATTTATTTTTCTACATGTAGGTATCCAATTATCCCCATACCATTTGTTGAAAAGGTTATTCTTTCCCTATTGAATGGCCTTGGTATTCTTGCGGAAAATCAATTGACATAGATATATGGGTTTATTTCTGGACTCGCAATTCTATTTCATTGATCTATATGTCTAGCCTTATTTCAGTACCACACTGTTTTGAATACTGCACCTTGCAGTAAGCTTTGAAATCAGAAAGCATAAGTCATCCAACTTTGTTTCTCTTTTTCAAGATTGTTTTGGCTATTTTTAAAAAAAGGGCAGTTGGAAGTTTGACATCAATTGCATTGCACATGTAGATCAAATCTGGGAATGTTGCCATCTTAACAATATCAAATCTCCCAATCCATGAACACAGAATGACTTTCCATTTGCTTTATCTTCCTTAGTTTCTTTCAGCAGCATTTTGTAGTTTTTAGAGTACAAGCCTTGTATATCATTTGGTAAACATATCCTATAAACCAAAAAGTATCTGAGACAGATCTCAATCAATTTAGAGGTTTATTTTGCCAAGGTAATGTACACATGCCTGGGAGACGGGTCTGCACCTTTCTTTAAAAATGACTTTTAGGGCTTCAATATTTAAAAGAGAAAAGCAGGCTAAAGAGGAAAGAAGGAGGGTGTGGTCATATTACTGAATCCATATGTTGCAAGAGACAAAGAGCAGGTAGGAGAATAGTCAATTATGTATTTGTCTTGCACTCACGATAAGGTAAACACAGCATAGCTACCTGTGGAGATATTTAACTTTTACCTGCATCTCATTCCTCAGCTTTCTGCTTAAGAACAAAAGGAAAGGCAGCTTCTTGCATGACTCAGATTTCAGCTTAATTTTTTTTCTTTTGGCAGAGTGAATTGGGGTCCCAATTTTTTATTTTCCTTTCACAATCCCTAAGCATTTCAATTTTTTTTTATGCTATGATAAATGAAATTGCTTTCTTAATTTTACTTCCAGATTGTTCGTTGCTAGTATATGGAAATACAATTGATTTTGTACATTATTCTTATATCCTGCAACCATGTTGAACTTGTTTATTAGTGCTAATAATATTTCAGTGGATTCTTTAAATTTTTCTCTATATAAGATCATGTCATCTTTATACGATCAAGTAGAAACAGTTTTACTTTTACTTTTCAATCTAGATGATTTTCTTTCCTTTTCTTGCTGTATGTTGTTTATTTATTTAATTACTTTTCTGAACTAATTCTGTATTGTCTACATTCTTTCTCATATGTGGCCACTGAAGTCTCTACTCAGTTAGTTTAATGACCAGATGATGACTGGACAGAGATTTATTTCACTTAAACTTCTGGAACCAATAAATCTCCTAGTCTTTACAATGGAGCTCAATTTACATGTTCAGTCATACCCTCAACACTCAGATAGCTAGTTTAAAACTCTACCTTAGCCTTCACTTCCTCCTTGCACACAGCCCTAAGGCGAGCCATGGGTGAGAGAATAGGTCCTATTGAGGTCTTTCCTGAGTATGCACACATCTTTCTGAATGTGTGTGCCTTTCTGGATTCCCTGGAATATGTCAAAGCTCTTCAAAGTCCCAGTGAACATCTCATGCCTCAGTTTTATTCTTTTTTAATCTTTGGTTTTTGTTTTCCTTACAAGTTAATTGTTTGTCCCAGCAGCTAGCCACTGCCCCACAGAATTTATCAATTACCCCTAATTGTTTTCAACAGGTGTCCCTGGGTAAAATGCTTTCCTCACTAGACAAGCTCAAGTCAAGCAAACAAAGACAGCCTTGTAAGTAGCATCCTCCAGGAAACTACCCTAAAGGTAAAATAATGATAATTCTGTGGGAATGAGGCTTTGAAGGAATTCTAGGCCCACTCTCCTCTCCCACTGGTGGCTGCCATACTGCTAGATTTCACTGTAATTTCATTTTCAGGCTGTGAATTTTCTTTCTTTTAATCGATAAAGAGATATTTATTGAGCATTTTCTATATACAAAGCACTTTGGGATATACTATGAAGGAAGAACAAGAAACAGTCCCTAGCCTGAAAGTCCTTCAACTGAGATGAGGATATAGCTAAATAATTGACTAGGTGTAATAAAAAGGAAATTGAAATAAATATTAAAGCCAGGTCATAAGCCACCCTCTAGAGAACCACATGTCTAGGGGATGAATTAGCAAGGACTTCATGAGCAAGTTGCATTGAGGCTCAGTCTGTGAATTTTCAAGGCTACTACAGAGCTGGAGGCAGGGAGGGGAACAGAGCAACGTAAAACATCATAAAACTTATTGTTCTGAGATTTAGCCTTTTTTAAAATAAACACCCCCCAAGTTTCTACAAACCTTTAATTTAAAGTTCCAAAAATGGTTGGTTCTGATATTTTATGTCAGTTTTCTTGCTGCTTTTATGAAGGAGATAATTTTCAGAAGTCCTTGCTCTGCACATTCTTTGACATCATTTCTGCCTGGCATTTGGTATAGACCATCACATGGTGGTCAGAGCTTGAACTCTGGCAGCTAGACTCCCTGGGTTCAAATCGTAGTTCTACCAGTTACTCATTGTGTCACCATAATCAAGTTTCTCATCTCTGTGCCCCAGTCTCCATCTCTACGAAGTAGAGATGGTAATACTTCTATATATACTGCATAAGATTGCCATGAGGATTAAAATACTTAATACATGTAAAAACATAGTACAGAGCCTGGCATATAGTAACTACTCAATAAATTCGGATTACTGCTGCTATTATTGTTATTTCATTTCCATAAACATGGCTGGGAGAGGGGTTATTATCCCAACCATTTGACAAAAAAAATAAAGGGGAGCAGAAAGAGGCTAAGAAACTTGCCAGGGATCACATAGCTGGGAGTCCTGACCGTGCTGCTGTAGAGCAAGAAGCAAGGTGACCCCAAGTTTATGCCCGCATATGCCACTGGCCAGCCATAAAGGAAGTCAGGGCCTAAATGCAAAAATAACAAATGCTAAGCTCCATGCCTGTGAACACAGTGATCCCAAGAACCAGAGACTCCCATCACACCTCCCTTTTTTCTCTATACCCAGCAGAGAAGGAAGAGCAAAAGGCTATATTGAAACAACCTTTGCAAAATTACCACTGAGGAAATTATGACAGTGAAAGAAATTAGACCTAACCAACTCCATCTTGCTTCTAAGCTTTAGGCTGTCCTGTTCATTCCCAGGCATAGGCTGAACTAACTTTGGGAAGGAAGTCAGTTCATGATTTCACTCTGAAACAAAATTGATAACAGTCCTATTCTTAAAAGATCCCCTTCTTCCTGGGGACCAGTCTGCCTCTGCAGGACTAACAAATTAGTTACCAGATTATAAATTACAGTTTAGGGGTCAGGCAGCCTCTGGTCTCAAGAGTCTGAACCTCCCCAAATTGCTCATGGGGATTCTACATCACTATTGTAAAGCCTAAGATCAGTGCTTGGGATATTTTGCAGACCCTGCACTGGATGGATCAGCTGACACCACCCAGAACTGTAATCTGGCTCAACCAGTTCTGCCATCCCACCCAGGAACAGAAGACAGCAAGGAAAACTCACTTCGACCTCCTATGATTCCATCTCCAACCTGATCAGTCAGCACTCCCCACTTCCCAAGCCCCTACCCGCCAAATTGTCTTTAAAATCTCTAATCCCTGAATAATCACGAAGACTGATTTGAGTAATAATAAAACTCCAGTCTCCTGCACAGCTGATTCTGTGTGAATTATTCTTTCTTCATTGCAATTCCCCTGTCTTGATAAATCGGCTCTGTTTAGGCAGCAGTCAAGGTGAACCCACTGGGTGGTTACAATATGTGCAGATGGTACAAAGGAAATCCTAGGGAGAGCAATAAAGGTGCAAATGAAGAAAGGGCTCCAAAGACTACCAATCAGTGAGGGGAAAATATGTTGTTCTCCATGTTGATTTTCACCTCACTTTCCTCTGGGAGGAAAAAGACTCCCTCATCAGTTCCGATTTATATTATGCTTACAATTCATATTTATGTTGCCTGCTTTCTAGAGTCTGGGGCATCCAGGTGACATGGCCCACCACTGTAAACTTGCCTTGCCTCAATGAAGAGCCCCACCAGGGAGTGCAAAACTCTTGTAAGCCAACTCCCAACCTCTGCCCCTCCCTCCATTTGTCCTACATGGTTCCATTTAACAAATATTGAACATCCTCTCTGGGCAAAGGACACTGCACCCCTAGAAGGGTTCTTCGTTGATAGAGGGGAGTCCAAAGATAAGAGCAGTCTCCAGTCTCAAGAATGTAAAAACCAAGTATGGAAATGAGAAAAGGGCTCAAGCCAGTAGAGGGCCATTAACTCCAAGGACCATCAATGAGGTAGAAACCACAAGTCCAGGAGGTTCTGAAGGAAACAGTCCTTCAACCTGGATGGATCAGACAGCACTGACTGATACTGTGCTAGGTATTGCTAGGAGTTGAAATGGGCATGCAGGGAGGTGATGCGAGTGCAATCCAGTAGTCTGGGGCAGCATCCCGGAAGAAGAGGATACAGGGCATGTTCAGAGACGAGCTAGGTACATGTCAGTGAGTACTAGGAGAGTGCAACCCACAGCAAGTAAGGCCTTTATTCTGGAACAAATAATGTGGACACAATAAAAATGTGGGTAAGGGAATACTCTGCAGATCTTGGAAACAGAGCACCCCATGTTCACATGTGAGACCTAGGTCAACTAATGGAGCAATATTTGGAGGAGGAGCTGGAGGGTGGTGACTACCCCAGAGTCATATTGGTGGTAGAGGCTACACACCCTTCCCAACAGAGGCAAGATTGCTGTGGTCACCACACTCAAACATTCCGAGCTCCTCATTCATTTTGGTCAAAATGCCCTTGGGGCATGGAGAGGTAGGAAGACTGTTTGGAATGGTCAGGGGTCATTCTGGAGCTAACAAGGCCAGGGACATTGCTAATACTCAGTCTTAAGGGAGTGTGGCCCAGACCAGCAAGGAATGGAAGAGAGAAAAGACTAGAAGGCAAATGCTCTGCTCCTGAGAAGAAAACTGGAGTGGCATCAGCAGGAACAGAGAGGAGGAGTTGGGGGACTAATAATACTGTGGGAATCCACAGGCAGATCCAACTGCTCTTTCTTTCTGTCTTTCTCTGAAATCATCTTTAGGGCACTAAGGGTCACTTCCTGCCCGCCACCCACTCCACTCTACCCCCTAAAGTGTCCATGTGTGTGGTATGACAGCATCCCCTCTAGGGCATAGAAAGTAACCACCTTCAAAGATGAGAGAGCACTAATGCATCCTGCAGTGTTCGCGCTTAGGGAGAAAAGTTAAACTCAGAAGGGTGTCCTAGGGAACTAGGGTCTGGATGCCTGGGCTCCAAGTCTCCTGTCCCACACTGGTACCATTGCCAAAGTCTCAGAAAAGTTTCTAGACAAAGAAAAAGCCCTCTGTGACAAGCAGGGAAGAGTGACATGCCACGTGAGTGCCAACTCAAGTTGCTGGAGGGTGCCACCATCATGGCTCAGGGGCAGGCTGCCCTGTGCTTGAGGTGGATCACGGCTCAGCCTATGCTTCAAGACCTTGCTGGCACCTCACAAATCATCTAGTGGGAAGGGTAATTGCCAAGAACTTGTTCACAGACATATAGACCAATGGAACAGAATTGAGAACCTAGAAATTAGGCCACACACCTACAGCCATCTGATCTTTGATAAAGTTGATGAAAATAAGCAATAGGGAAAGGAACCTCTATTCAACAAATTGTGCTGGGATAGCTGGCTAACTGTACGTAGAAGAATGAAACTGGACCCCTACCTTTCACTATATACAAAAATTAACTCAAATTAGATTAAAGATTTATATGTAAAACCACAAACTGTAAGAGTCCTAGAAGAAAACCTAGGAAACACCATTCTGGACATTAGCCTTGGGAAAGAATTTATGACTAAGTCCTCAAATGCAATTGCAACAAAAACAAAAATTGACAAGTGGGACCTAACTAAAGAGCTTCTGCAGAGCAAAAGAAACTATCAACAGAGTAAACAGACATATGAGAAAATATGCACAAACTATGCATCTGACAAAGGTCTAATATCCAGAATATACAAGGAACAAACAATTCAACAATCAAAGAAAAAAAAGCCATTAAAAAATGGGCAAAAGATATAACAGGTGCTTCTCAAAAGAAGATATGCAAACAGTCAACAAACATATGAAAAATTGCTCAACATCACTAATCATCAGAAAAATGCAAATCAAAACTATAATGAGATACCATCTCACACCAGTCAGAATGGCTAGCATTAAAAAGTCAAAAACCAACAGCTGCAGACATGGCTATGGAGAAAAGGGAACACTTAATGCACGGTTGGTAGGAATGTAAAATAGTTCAGCCACTGTGGAAAGCAGTTTGGTGATTTTTCAAAGAACTTAGAACTACCATTCAACCCAGCAATCCCATTACTGGATATATATCCAAAGGAAAATAAATCATTCTACCAAAAATACACATACACTCATATGTTCATTGCAGCACTATTCACAATGGCAAAGACTTTTCAACCCAGATGCCTGTATATGGTGGTGTGGATAAAGAAAATGTGGCACATCTACACCATTAAATACTATGCAGACATAAAAAAGAATAAAATCATGTCCTTTGCAGCAACATGGTTGCAACTGGAAGTCATTTTCCTAAGTGAACTAATGCAGGAACAGAAAATCAAATACCACATATTCTCACTTGTAAGTGGAAGCTAAACACTGAGTTCTCATGAACACAAAGATGGCAACGATAGACACTGGGGACTACAAGAAGAGACAGGGAGGGAAGCAAGGGTTTGAAACAAACTATTGGGTACTATGCTCTCTACCTGGGTGACAGGATCATTTATATTCCAAACCTCAGCATCATGCAATATACCCAGGTAACAAACCTGCACATGTACCTTCTGAATCCAAAGTAAAAGTTGAAGTTATATTTTTCAAAACAGAATGTGTTCTCCAGACGACTCTACAATCTACCCCCTTCCTCAGTGTATCCTGGAGCTGGGTGGTATGGCTTAGGGTTCAAAGAAAATGTCCATGAACTCACCTTGAGGCTGCCCTTGGGCACCCTGAAAGTTGTGGAAGGAAAGGAAGAATGTCAAAGGAGACACTGAGGTTCACAGCCTGATTGAACAGAGAAGTTGGAAGGATGCTGAGATATCCAAACCGTATGTTCCTTTGGGTACAAGGGCCCAGCAGCATGCTGTTGTAACTCACCCCACGTGGCCCAGAAAGCTCTTAAATGATGATGTTCCTCTGAGCTGCCATTTTCCTGGTCCCCAAACTGTTCACCCAGGAACACTGTCTCTGCCCCCAGCCCCTGCCACACCTCCAGCTTCTTTCTACCTGCAAGACCTAATTCAAGGGCCAGGAGGACCTTGTGTCACCCCTCACAACCATGGCTCCTCTTTCCCTGGCCTGTCGTCCTCCTCTGCTCTTTGCAGTGCTTTGCCAGTGGTTGATTTTTGGCTCTGAAGATGAGCATCTAATTCTTTTGCAAAGTAGAATGTGGTACGTGTCTACCAGGTTATAAGTCCCTGTCTGTGGTGACAATGTCTTATTCATGTTTGCCTCCCCCACGGAACCTAGCCAGGACCTGACTATATTTATATTATACATTTATTGATCTAATCAATTAATCAAGATTCAAACGCCTTCCTGGACAAAGGGCTTCCTCACAAGATGGCTAGAATTGTCAAAAAGTTATTGTATCAGCCAAAACTGCATCCCTGGAACCTCTTTTGATGAGTCATTGCTCTCCCATATGTGGCTATCTTAGAATATTTTCCTTCATCCTCAACCTGATTGGCCCACAAATACTTGAAGTGAGGATCCATCCTCTGCTTCACCCTCCTCCAAATCTCTTTTTTCCTCTTCTTAAAAATATTCATACCCTAAAAAAGACCATAATTTTGACTCAGTAACTAGACACTAGGGAAAAGGAAATTTAATAAATAAATAAAAAGGAAAAACTGAATTCAAAGACAACAAATGACTAGGATTGGTTTGAGGTTTGGATGAATCTGTGAAGCAACCACCAGCTTGATCAGATGATTGCTGTTCCTGTGCAGGATTATATACTTTTATGTCTGTATCCACCAACAACTGGCAGTATAAACTTTATTTTATTATTACTTTTTTGGAGGCAGAGTCTCACTCTGTCACCCAGGCTGGAGTTCAGTGGCTCCATCCCAGGAGCCACTGAGTTCAGCTCCCTGATGCCATGAGTCACTTTCAGGGAAGAAAGACACAAACGGAATACTCAAGGAAAGCAGTGGAATTCTTTCACCCCTGTGAATGGCACCTGTATTAGTCTGTTCTTATGCTGCCAATAAAGACATACCTGAGACTGGGTAATTCATAAAGGAAAGAGGTTTAGTTGACTCACAGTTCCATATGACTGGCAAGGCCTCACAATCATGGTAGAAGGCAAAGGAGAAGCAAAGTCATGCCCTACATGGCAGCAGGCAAGAGAGAGAGCATGTGCAGGGAAACTCTCCTTTATAAAGCCATCAGATCTCATGAGACTTATTCACTATCATGAGAACACCATGGGAAAGACCCACCCCCATGATGAAATTACCTCTCACAGGGTCCTTCCTACGACATGTGGAAATCATGGGAACTGCAATTCGAGATTTGAGTGACAACACAGAGCCAAACCATATCTGCACCCAAGGAAGGACATTCTGTAACTGGACAGAGCAGTCAGATGATGCAGTTGAGTTTTGTTTTCCGCAGACTGGTGCTACCTTAATGGTGCGTATAATGAAGATACAGAGACACAACATAAAGAAGTATGTTTTACTCAACGAACAGAAGATAACCCAGAGATTATTTAATCCAGCCGTTTCCATGTACAGGCAAGAAAACGGAGGCCCAAAGAGAGGAAATGAATTAAGCAGTTACCTACATGTATCTTCACAGATTTAAATTTCCAGTGTCACTAACCAGGCTCACACCTAGCCTCCTGCAGCTGTGATTTCAGGCAAAAACAGAATGGCTCATCCTTCACCTGCTCCCTGATACATCACACCTTCTCCCATAGAACAGATGCACAAGACTAGAGCCAAGAAATGCCTTAAATTATGTGTTCACCTCCAGGAGGTTACATAGTGGAGCCCTGGGGTTGGGATGCTCTAGTTCTCAGGTGAACAGATGGCTTCATGAATGTCAATTATGTTATTTTGATTTATAACATACATATACATACATTATATATTTTAATATGTATCAAATGTAATATTTTTCAAAGAGGGTAAAGGATAGGACAGGTGAGGGACTTCTATCTACATGATTTCCTTAAAGAGGAGAGAGGCAGACAGGAGAACAAAAGTACCCTGATAATGTTGAAAATGGTTTGTCCTAGTATAGACGGGAATTCTGGAAAGGTGCCTTAAACAGGGCCTTTTCCTGCCATAAAATATGCACAGTACACATTCCAGACCCCTACTCCAGGAGCAAAGACATCTGTTATTTAGTAAAATGTGTTTATGCCTAACAGGTGGGTGATGTGCTTTTTAAGTCACACCAAAAATTCTGTGTCTCCATCATGGTAAGCAGAGCACAGCTCATTCTCATGGGTCAACCATAAACCAAGGGTGGCTTTTCTCGTCCTCTTTCACTGATGCACCTTTTTATTGGGCGGGATGTGGGGAGGGAAATCTGACAGGAGAACAAGTAAAGCAGGGCAGGAGACAGGAAGGTTGAAGAAAGAAACATCCCAAGGAAAAAGAAAGAAAACACATGGAATATTACACAGAAGTTAAGGTGGTTACACTAGACATATGTATGTCAACACAGACATCTCAAAAGATAATATTCGACACTGGAAGCAAATAGCAGAAAAAGGTATACAGTATTTTATCATTTACCTAAAGTTTCTATTGTCAGGCCAGGCATGATGGTTCACACCTTCAATCCCAACACTTTGGGAGGCCTAAGTGGGTGGATTGCCTGAGCTCAGGAGTTCAAGACCAGGCTGGGCAACATGGTGAGACCCCATCTCTACTAAGAATACCAAAAATTAGCCAGGCATGGTAGCATGCACCTGTAATCCCAGCTACTTGGAAGGCTGAGACAGGAGAATCACTTGAACCCAGGAGGCAGAGGTTGCAGTGAGCCGGGATGGAGCCACTGAACTCCAGCCTGGGTGACAGAGTAAGACTCTGCCTTCAAAAAAGTAATAATAAAATAAAGTTTATATTGCCAGTTGTTGGTGGATACAGACATAAAAGTATATAATCCTGCACAGGAACAGCAATCATCTAATTAAGCTGGTGGTTGCTTCACAGATTCATTTAAATATATATGAAGATTCACTTTTTTGTATATCTGAAATATTTCATCACCAAATGTCTAAGTGGAAGTTACCCCAAAAGGATTGGAGCACCTCTCCCACTGCCATTTTCAGCCCTCTCAATCTCTCCTCTCTCTTTCGACCTATTAACCTATATATGATACCTGTCTTACAAATATATATATATAGAGAGAGAAGACAGGATAAATAGGTAGATAAGTTGGATGGAAGGGTGGATGGATGGATGGGTGGATGGCTGGATAAATGGATGGATGGTTGGATAGTGATATAGTTTAGATATGTATCACCTCCAAATCCCATATTGAAATGTAATTCCCAATGTTGGAGTTAGGCCTAATGGGAGGTGATTGGATCGTGGGGGTGCATTCCTCATGTCTTGGTGCAATCCTTTTGATAGGGAGTGAATTCTCTTGAGGATCGATTGTGTAAATGTGTGGCACCTCTCCCTACTTCCTGCTTTCTCTGTATGACGTGCCTGCTCCTGCTTCATTTTCTGCCATAAATAAAAGTTCCCTGAAGCCTCCCCAGAAACCAAACAGATGCTGGCACCACGCTTGTACAGCTTGCAGAACCACGAGTCAAATAACCTCTTTTCTTTATAAATTACCCAGTCCCACGTGTTTCTTTATAGCAATGCAAGGATGACCTATTACAGATGGGTGAAGTCATTATTATGTGCCAAGTGCTTTGCATGAACTATCTTATTCAAACTTTACAATGACCCACCTTACAAATGGGTTAACTCAGACACAGGCAGCCTAAGATCTCAGAGCTATCAGGTGGCAAACCCCAAAATGAAGCCCAGATGACTCTGACTCCAGCATTATGCTAATTTCTTGCACCCTGATGCCACTTGAAATAAAGGGGCTGGAGGGCATTTAAAGGTTAGAATTCTTCCTTCAGGAATCTGAGGGACAGAGGAGCTATAGAAAAAAAAAAGTAAGTAAATAAAAATAAATAATGTGGACAAAAGGAGCTGATTGTTGAGCAGAGTTTTCCTGGGGGAAAACTGTCCCCCAGGAAGCATCACCGTCTCTCTGCCTTCTGCCTGCAGCTGAGTGAGGGATCTGTCCCATGGAAGAAACGAAGCCTCTTTCCACATACCCACTGCAGAGAATAGTGTATTTTTCAGCAGTTATGTGTCACAAGTCTTCTCTTCTGTTTTAACTTGCATCAGTTGGTGCTTCTGCACTAAAACATTAATACCTCCCTGCATTTACCAACCCAAAGTCCTGTGAACAGTGATGGAGCAAGCTGGGGGGACTTTTTTGAGGCAAAGCCACCTTCTCAGTGGCAGAATGAGTGATTGACTGCATTGCCCCAAAGGTTCAGGATCGAGTCCTGTTATGGACAGTGATTCAGTGGGAAACCTCACCACTTTGCAACTCTTTTATCTTTTTCAGAAACCAACAATGGCATAAAGTAGTTGAACACAAAATTATCATCTGAAAATTCCATCTAAGACTAAAGTTCAAATAAGAATTCTTAAAGTTCATACCTGTTGAAACTTAGGCTTATTCTTATTTGAAAATTGCATGTATAGGTGGTTTGGGATTAAAACTCCAAAATACATGCTGTTCAACCATCTGCTTTTATGTGTTTGCTCCTAGCATTGAAGTTGTGGTTAAATAATACATATTTTACATTTAAATAAGTGGAAACATGGCCAAGACCCATGGAGAAAAGCAAACATTTAGCTCCCCATTTCCTCTGGCTAGTTTTTAGAACACGTTTATGTATGCCTTTCCTGAAGAACAATCTTTAATCACACCAAAGACAGATACGTTTGTTTCAGTGATTTCAATAACATGAGAAATGAAATGTGTATTGCTAGAACACAGGTATTAGAGACTATCTACTCCAACAATTTCATTTTGCAGGAAAGAAAGCTGAGACACAAAGGAAATAATTCCCTTGGACCTGCATGAAAGAAGCTACCCTTTGCTAGTACAGTGTTCATAATGACAAGGTTTTGCCCTAAATAATACCAAGTTAGATGAATGAACATTTCTCCAATCCTCAAAATGTGTCATTTTCTTGAGCATTTCTCATTAGTTACTTTGATTAAGTTTGACAATGCCATCAAACTCTGGGATTGAAGCAGTCAAAAATGTTTGCTTAGTGAATGATTATCTAACAACCAAAGGTTTATTGTTGCTAGTTGTGGCAAAGGTAACTAATTGCCCATCAAAGACTTGTGCTTTCCTTTCTATTATACAGAGTTTTTGTTGAAAAATGACTGTGGGACCAGGACTGTATTCTATCTTTCTTCTATTGGTAAGGTCATGTGACTAGTTTTCATCACTGGAACATGAGCAAAAGTCACAAGTGTCACATCTGGGCTAAAACAGGAAAGAAACCAGTGTGCCTTGCCTACAAGGTAGAAGAAGGCTGGGTCCCTGAATCACTGCATGGAAGGCAAAAGGCCTAAACCTACTTTGGACTCCATATGAGGGAGCAACAGCTTCTATTGTATCACCACTGAGGTTTGGGAGTTCAGCTGTTATAGAAGCTTGCATTATTACTAATGCATGAATCAAATGAAAAGCATCTCAAAAACATAAAAATATATCCCAAGTCAGTAAATTACATGGAGACCCTGTCTGCATGTTCTGTGTGTTAATTAAGCGATGAGACCTATTTCTTAGGTGAGGGTGCTGATGCTATAGCTTGAGAATCTCTACATATGTCACTGGCATAGTGGAAAGTACATAGTCATTAATGGCAAGAAGATGTGTTCAAAACCTGACTCTTCCATCTTCAAAGTGTGGAATGTTGGACCAAACTTCTTAACCTCTCCGTATCTCCTATGCATGGCTGTGATGTTCAGGAGGTGGTGGTGGGCAAACTTCTGGTAAAATCCTGAACCAGAGAAAGAAGCTTCCATGCCTGCTGAGGGGTTCTCTGGCTCCTTTCCAGATGCACTGAGTCAGTTGGTACAGGCTTCTGGGAGAACTCCCTGCTGTAGCAAAGCAAATCCCTTCATAGCACACTGACCTGCCTCCCCCATCAATCACATGCCAGCTTCCTCCCAGAAGTCCAGAGGAAAGCTCCAAGCTTCTGATGTCCCTGCCTTGGCTCCATCTCCCTTGAGGCTGGACTGACAAAATGAAATCTCTTCTATACCATCCATTTTATCTCCTTCTTTCTTCTCACTCCTAGTGTTTTTAAACAGTCAGGTGGCCAGGTGCGGTGGCTCACGCCTGTAATCCTAGCACTTTGTGAGGCCAAGGTAGGCAGATCACCTGAGGTCAGGAGTTCAAGACCAGGCTGTCCAACATGGTAAAACCTAGTCTCTACTAAAACTACAAAAATTAGCCGGGCATGGTGGTGGGCACCTGTAGTCTCAGCTACTAGAGTGGTTGAGGCAGGAGAATTGCTTGAACCCAGGAAGTGAAGGTTGCAGTGAGCCAAGATTGCACCACTGCACTCCAGTCTAGGCGACAGAGTGAGACCCTATC
>NW_012116599.1:2431770-2482684 GCF_000951035.1 Colobus angolensis palliatus | reverse complement strand
AAAAAAAAAAAGAAATAGCAATGCTCCAACTCAGACCAGCCCCAGGAAAACCCCAGAGTATCTACTTTGGAAGATTTGGCTGAGTCACCCAGGACATAGTACCCAGATTGCATGAATGTACCAGTCCCAAAAATGCTTTCTACCATTTCATAAGTACAATGAAGAATGTAGATAATATTAAGGCACACAAATAATTCTGTTTTAAATTTCAAGAAGTTCTTTAAGCCCTCTGTTTTGCCCCCATTAAATAATGAAACATGTAGCTAAAAATGCTCTTGACAAAGAAGGTTCTCCAGTTTTTTTAATGTCTTGACCTTATAATCAGTTTCATCAACTTAGTCAAACAGGTTGCAATTAAGATCAGAAGGAAAAAAGTCAAAAAGCCATTGAATTCATTTGGCACATAACACACTAAGGAAATGGCTACGTAAATCCAGCCTTTGCTTAAGTCTTCTGTTTGCTCAGCTGTGTTTATTTAAATACATATTGGCCCTAACTAGTCCAATATTTACTATTCAACCTCCTCCTGCTCACCTGAACTTGGGGTTCTTAGTCACAGGGAAGTAGGGTCAATGAATTAAATGTTTCTGATGTGCATCTGAATTCAAGGGAGTCACTCAAAGTTTGGGGTTCCAGAGACACTAACTTCAGTGACTTGAAGACTCAGCTTTCCTTGAAGCAAGGACATGAAATATATCACAGATATAAAAAAAAAATTTTTTTAAATTTTAAGTCTGGTAATGCTGAAATGGAACTGCAAAGATCAATCACAGGAACCGTTAAGTGAGAGAATATTTAAAGATTATCTAGTTGGATGATCTTTCTAACGAGTTTTTAGCACTGGAGCCCATATTATTGTTATTACTATTTATTTATTTTTTAATTTTAGGTAGAGCCTCACTCTGTCGCCCCGGCTGGAGTGCAGTGGTGCGATCTCGGCTCACTGCAAGCTCCACCTCCCGGGTTCACGCCATTCTCCTGCCTCAGCCTCCGGAGTAGCTGGAACTACAGGCGCCTGCCACCAAGTCCAGCTAATTTTTGTATTTTTTAGTAGAGATGGGGCTTCACCGTGTTAGCCAGGATGTTCTCTATCTCCTGACCTCGTGATCCACCCACCTCGACCTCCCAAAGTGCCGGGATTACAGGTGTGAGCCACCGTGCCCTGCCTGGAGCCCATATTATTAAAGATAACTCACACAGAAGTCAAATAAACAAAGTAAATAAATTCTGAGTTGCTGTAATTATTTAATAAAACAGGGTTTGAAGTTCCAACGTCCCTATGCCCACTGACCCCTTTCTCTTCGGTGTCCCCTAGGGCTCCTGGTCCAAACCCTTGGGCTTCAAAGACCGTATTATGAAAACCTAGTTCAATCTAGTTCAGTCTTCTTGCTTTATGTTGCCCAGAAAGAAACTGAGGCACAGTGACGTGTTCATATTCACTTAGCAAGCTAGTGGCTGGGCCAGAATAGAAACCGAGTCTCCAGACTCCTAGTTCACTACTCGAAAGACAACAGGCTGCTTCTCTAGATGTGTTCACATTATCTCTGGGCCAATGAGTTTCCTGTCATTTCCATTGACACTTGTCTTCTGGTTCTGAGGTCAGACATACAACTGCCTCTGCTGTAAACATGCAGAACCCCAATGTACAGAACTCTTATGAAAGGATGACCAGCACGTCCTTGGAGTGGGAGCCTGCCAAACGAGGTGACAGAGCAGGATCTGCATGTTCTGCCATCGACCCAAGTTCTCACGCTAGTCCTGTAAGCAAAGATGCATCGGTTCTTGGAGATTGGAAGGCTCCCAAAGGTCATCTACTTTCTGAGGCATTTGTAAAATAACTCATTTTCCAAAGGAGAACGTATTTGTCCTGGCACTTTATAAACTGATGAGTACTTTAGAGCTTTAAACAGCCATTTCTGAGAGGCAGCTTGAACTAGAAAGGGGCTTCTCAATGTGAGTGTGACTCATGGACCACCTATTTTGGAATTACTGGGGGTATTTAGTAAAAATGTGGATTCCTGGATTGAGCATGAATCTGCATTTTAACCAACCATCCCTAATGACTCTTCTACATATGCCACTGGCATAGTGGAAAGCACATAGTCATTAATGGCAAGAAGATGCGTTCAAAACCCAGCTCTTCCGCCTTTGAAGTGTGGAATGTTGGACCAAACTGCTTAACCTCTCCATGTCTCACATGCGTAGCAGTGATGTTCAGGAGGTGGTGGTGGGCAAACTTCTGGTAAAATCCTGAACCAGAGAAAGAAGCTTCCATGCCTGCCAAGGGATTCTCTGGCTCCTTTCCAGATGCACTGAGTCAGCTGGTTCTGGCTTCTGGGAGAACTCCCTACTATAGCAAAGCCAATCCCTTCACAGCACACTGACCTGCCTCCCCCATCAATCACATGCCAGCTTCCTCCCAGAAGTCCAGGGAAAAGCTCCAAGCTTCTAATGGCCCTGCCTTGGCTCCATCTCCCTTGAGGCTGGACTGACAAAGTGAAATCTCTTCTCTACCATCCATTTTACCCCCATATTTCTTCTGACTCCTAATGTTTTTTAAACAGTAAAGTAAGTCTCTTAATAGTAAACTGCTAGAGAAGTGTAAAATGCTGGTATTATTACTATCATCCCGGAAGGAGTTATCGAGAGTGGTTACAGCTCAGCTAGAGAAAAAGGAACCACATTCCAGACAGAATGAATGTAAGATGGAAGCAGGTGCAGGGGTCCCTGTTGAAAGTGCTGATATTGATCATCAGTGCCACAGGCAAGGCAGATAATTATCCAAAGATGCTAGAGGTTAGGGAAGGACTCCTGTGGTCAGTGGGATGTGGGTCTGCAGAGGAGTAGAAAAGGGCAATGAGATTGGTATGAACAAACACTTGACTTTGGGACCAACACCACTGAAGAGACTCTACTCGAAAGGAACAAGGCCAGGTGTAGGGGCCAACACATGTAATCCCAGCTCTTTGGGAGGCTCCGGTGGGTAGATCACTTGAGGCCAGGAGGTCAAGCCAGCCTGGGCAACACAGTGATACCCCATTTACTAGAGAGTCATTGGTAGAGCGTGATGGTATGGAGTGGCTGCCCCACAGCCCTTGAGGCCAGTCCATACCACCACATTGCCCTTCCTCAACCGCTGAGATCATCCAGGTTAAAATAAGTTTCTATTAACATGCAATTTAGGTAGCATGATTATATATCCCAATTGCATGGTATGATTCTAGTCTACATGGAATTATTTTATCAATAGTGTTCCACTTTGGACACTGCATTACATGGTCACTCAAAGCTTAGGGATTTAATTAATCCCCATTGTCCCTCAGTGGTACAAATTAATATGTTTCTGAACTCTGTTCTTCATTAATTTAATGATTCTTATGCTTGCATGCTGGCTGTCCACAGGCCAGGTACTACTTGTAGATGTGTATGGCAGGGGGGTGTTGAACTGTTTTTAAATTAACTTGAGCTAAAAATGGTTGAGTTCTTTGGCATTTTTAATTTGAGAAATTTCCACTGAAAGCCTGGATTAGAAGGATTCTCTTCAAAAAGTAGGTCTGCCATCAATGAAGCTACAATCCCTCCTGACAGCAATTGCCCAGACCCAAGTTTCCAGGACAACCCAGCCCTCTCCTAGATCATGTATTGTTTTTATATTATCCACTTGCTGTAATCACGTCTTGTTTCTATATTACCTGCTGCTGTGGGCATGTGAGTTTGTAGTCCCCACATTTATATAAATCTATTCATGCTATGAGTTGAATTGTGTCTCTCTCAAATTTGCGTGCTGAAGTCCTGACCCCAGTACCTCAGGATGTGGCCTGATTTGGAATTAGGGTCCTTGCAGATGCCATTAGTTAAGATGAGTTAATTAAGATGTTCCTCAATCCAATATGATGAACCCTTATAAAAAGGGGAAACCTGGACACAGAGGCGCACACATAGAAAAATGCCATGACTTAGGATTGTCTTGGCAATGCGGGCTCTTTTTTGGTTCCATATGAACTTTAAAGCAGTTTTTTCCAATTCTGTGAAGAAACTCATTGGTAGCTTGATGGGGATGGCATTGAATCTATAAATAACCTTGGGCAGTATGGACAAAGCTGGAGGCGTCACGCTACCTGACTTCAAACTATACTACAAGGCTACAGTAACCAAAACAGCATGGTACTGGTACCAAAACAGAGCTATAGACCAATGGAACAGAACAGAGTCCTCAGAAATAATACCACACATCTACAGCCGTCTGATCTTTGATAAACCTGAGAGAAACAAGAAATGGGGAAAGGATTCCCTATTTAATAAATGGTGCTGGGAAAATTGGCTAGCCATAAGTAGAAAGCTGAAACTGGATCCTTTCCTTACTCCTTATACGAAGATTAATTCAAGATGGATTAGAGACTTAAATGTTAGACCTAATACCATAAAAACCCTAGAAGAAAATCTAGGTAGTACCATTCAGGACATAGGCATGGGCAAGGACTTCATGTCTAAAACACCAAAAGCAACGGCAGCAAAAGCCAAAATTGACAAATGGGATCTCATTAAACTAAAGAGCTTCTGCACAGCAAAAGAAACTACCATCAGAGTGAACAGGCAACCTACAGAATGGGAGAAAATTTTTGCAATCTACTCGTCTGACAAAGGGCTAATATCCAGAATCTACAAAGAACTCAAACAAATATACAAGAAAAAAACAAACAACCCCATCAAAAAGTGGGCAAAGGATATGAACAGACATTTCTCAAAAGAAGACATTCATACAGCCAACAGACACATGAAAAAATGCTCATCATCACTCGCCATCAGAGAAATGCAAATCAAAACCACAATGAGATACCATCTCACACCAGTTAGAATGGCCATCATTAAAAAATCAGGAAACAACAAGTGTTGGAGAGGATGTGGAGAAATAGGAACACTTTTACACTGTTGGTGGGATTGTAAACTAGTTCAACCATTATGGAAAACAGTATGGCGATTCCTCAAGGATCTAGAACTAGATGTACCATATGACCCAGCCATCCCACTACTGGGTATATACCCAAAGGATTATAAATTATTCTACTACAAAGACACATGCACACGTATGTTTATTGCGGCATTATTCACAATAGCAAAGACTTGGAATCAACCCAAATGTCCATCTGTGACAGACTGGATTAAGAAAATGTGGCACATATACACCATGGAATACTATGCAGCCATAAAAAATGATGAGTTTGCATCCTTTGTAGGGACATGGATGCAGCTGGAAACCATCATTCTTAGCAAACTATCACAAGAAGAGAAAACCAAACACCGCATGTTCTCACTCATAGGTGGGAACTGAACAGTGAGATCACTTGGACTCGGGAAGGGGAACATCACACACTGGGCTTATCATGGGGGGGGGGAGGGGGGAGGGATTGCATTGGGGAGTTATACCTGATATAAATGATGAATTGATGGGTGCTGACGAGTTGATGGGTGCAGCACACCAACATGGCACAAGTATACATATGTAACAAACCTGCACGTTATGCACATGTACCCTAGAACTTAAAGTATAATAAAAAAAAAAAAAAAGAAAAATGCCATGAACATGAAGGCAAAGACGGGATGCTGCATCTACAAGCCAAGAATTACCAAGGATTGCCAGCTAACCACCAGAAGCCAGGAAGAGGCACGAGAGAGATTCTCCCTCAGCCTCAGAAGGAACCAATCCTGTCAACACCTTGAGCTCAAACTCTAGCCTTCAAAACTGTGAGAAAATACATTCTGTTGTTTAAGGCACCTAGTCTGTGAAACTGTTACGGCAGCCCCAACACAGTTATATAATTTATGTAACTATAAATTATGTACATGTATATAATTTTATAATACCTTTATATAATTTTACATATACAATTATATGATTTTATATAAATCTGTGATTCTCAGTCAGGGGCAACCTTGTCCAAATGGGACATTTGGCCATGTCTGGAGATATATTTGTTTGTTTGTTTATTTTTTGAGACAGAGTTTCACTCTTGTCGCCCAGGCTGGAGTGCAGTGACACAATCTCAGTTTACTGAAACCTCTGCCTCCTGGGTTCAAACGATTCTCCTGCCTCAGTCTCCCAAGTAGCTGGGATTGCAGGTGCCGGCCACCTCGCCCAGCTAATTTTTGTATTTTCAGTAGAGACGAGGTTTCACTATGTTGGCCAGGCTGGTCTTGAACTCCTGACCTCAGGGGATCCGCCCACCTCAGCCTCCCAAAGGGATGAGATGACAGGCGCGAGCCACCATGCCCGGCCTGGAGACATGTTGGGTTATCACACCCAGGAGGTAAGGATTAAAGAGTGGAGCCTAAGGATGCTGCCTAACATCCTGCAATGCACAGGATGGCTCCCACAACAGGGAATTATCCAGGCCCAGGTGTCAATGCTGCTGAGCTGGGAAACCCTAATATAGATGAATACCACAAAATAGTGTTCCACATGCCAGGCATTTGGGCTTTGCAAGCATTAACTCACTTAATCCTCCCTAAATTCTATAGGAGATGATATTATTATCCCTAGTTTGCTGATCACAAAACTAAGGCTGACATGAAGAGAGGTTAATTAACTTGCTGTCATTTGAACCCTGGTGTTTTGACTCAGAGACCTTGTTTGAAGCCCATCCCATACAGATATCCCAGCAGGTCAATGGGTTGAACCCCAGAACAAATGTCCCCTGTCTCCATAACTCATTTTATCCCAGGGAGCACCTCCTGAAGCTCCCACTGTTCAGTCTAGAAACTCTGAAGACGTTTGTGATAACCTTCTTTGTCATGCTGTTTCCAGCATGTTCTGCCCAGCAAAAGGGATTGCGACTAAATGGAATCAAGATCCTTTCCTGTGAAATTACCAGGCTCTTCGCATAGTGTGTCATGAAAACTGGAAACTGGAGGAATGATTCCCAGGCTTTTAGCATTCCTTCCTCATTCAAACTCTTGTTATAAAGTATATGAGAAATGATACAATCAGCTGTAAATTGTCACCACCTCACTCTAGTTTCCTCTCAGTAGCCTAGGGCACCGTGTCCCTGACATCACGCAGAGGCCACATTTAAATGTAAATAATAGCTGTGAATGCGGGATTCTCAAAGGCAATGAGCAGAGCCTGCCTCTCAAAATAGAGTCCTCTTATTTCATGTATGAGGGCTTCAAATGGGACCGTACAGTGTGTCACTTGCCTCTTGTTGCTGACATTTCCTCCTCTGTAAAACCCGGGAAATAATAAGGCCAGTAACAGAGTAGGGAGGTTTACATGAATTAACACATAATTAAGATGCTTGCTGTTGTGCTTGCCATGTAGGAAAGGCTCAGTGTCAGCCACTATTACTGGTAGACAACTGCTTTCTCCCTGGGTGACCTTGACTAGTTTTCTGATCTGTAAAATGGGAACAACACACACATAACACCTTCTCCACCAACATCAATAAATTGTTATAAGATGTAAGTGAAAAAATTGATTCAAAATCAATTTGTACATTTATTCAAACATGAAGACATTAATATTAGTGGCCTGATTCTCTGGTGAGGGATGTGAATTATGTCCTAGACAGCGTGCGGTGGCTTCTGCCTATGATCCCAACATTCTAGGAGGCTGAGGTAGGAGGATGGCTTGAGCCCAAGAGTTGGAGACCAGCCTGGGAAAACAGCAAGGCCCCATCTCTACAAAAAGTAAAAAAAAAAAAAAAAAAAAATTAGCCAGGCATGATGGTTTGTGCCTATAGTCCTAGCTACTTGGGAGGCTGAAATGGGAGGATTGAGCCCAGGAGATTGAGGCTGCAGTGAGCCATCTTTGCACCACTGCACTCCATCCAGTCTGGGTGACAGAGTAAGACACTGTCTCCTAAAAAAAAGAACAAATTATGGCCTAGCTGGCACATATACACATTAGCAGGAAATTCAACACCCAGCTCTCCCTCTCAGCTCCTGGGGTAAGTGCTCTAATTCACCACGTACAGTCATCCCAGGGCCTGCTTGCTGTCTTTGTACCCAGTGCTTCCACCATCTGACATGGTCATGTCTCTTTCTACTCTCAAGATGAGTAGAACTTTCTACTCTTTCTACTTTCTACTCCCAAGATAAAGCCACTGATTGCAGCCACATCTGCTGCCTAAACAGAGAGACTTCAGTAACTGAGAGTCTTCACCAAAGATTATCAGCAGCCCTGTTCCTTTCCTTTCAGAAAGCCCTGTGAAAATATTCCTACCTCTCTGCAACTTGCAAAATTCATGCAGCGTTACTTTCCTTCACCTGTACATAGTTTTTATTCTCCAGATATCCTGCTTCACCCTCAGCCTGGAGAAAACCATTTCAGTTTCTTGCAAATAGTGTCCCCTGTCTCCACTACCCTCTAAAAACACGTCTTCAGAAGATGGGTACCAGCAGTCTCTTAGACTAAATAACCCAGGTTCTTTTCTTTAGGTGGGTTCCTCAGAAGACATGCTTCTGTGGAAAACACTAGCCAGTTTAGTGTTAGGCCCTCCTCAAACACCCCAGAAACAGTGTAAGGAAACCTAAATCCTAGACTCCCAAAGATTTTATCGGAAGGATTGGTCAATTTTTTTAGAAGACCACAACTCCCACATTTCCATGACCACCCAATCTCACCTTGTTTTGAACCACACTCTTGGTGAGGAACACATCATTGCACAGGGCCACTATTTGGAAAGGAAATAAATGGAAATTGGCACAAGAAGATGCTCTCAAGAAAGACAAGATTCATCCACTATTACACTATTTGTGCATTCTGTCTTCCAGGTTGGCCCTTCAAGGGAAGGACACATAAAGCTTTTATGACATTTGGCACGTTGCCCAGCTTCTTCTCACAGGACTCAGGCAGAGCTCTCAGGGCCTCCTTGTGAACCAGGACTGTACTTCCCTGTCACTCTGGCTTTATTGGAGAGAGATGGCCTGTCTGTTACCCTTTACTGTGTCAAATCTGAGCAGCTTGCAGTGAGATCACTGGAGGAAATAAAATCTCAGTCCTTATCTGCTTACACTTGGACTAAGGGGAAATCATTCAGATGTGCCAGAAATCTGTGGGAAAAGGGAAAGATCGCAAAGGAACATTTGGAAGTGCAGAGTATAAGATATGAACGAGTCAGGAGACAAAACAATTACAAGTTTCTCTACCTCTGTGTCTTTTTAACCAATGTACTCTTACAGTTCTGTCCATTATCTTAGGTTTGGTCAGTGATATGGTTTGGCTGTGTCCCCACTCAAATCTCATCTTGAAGTGTAGCTCCCATAATCCCCACATGTCATGGGAGGGACCCAGTGGGAGGTAATTGAATCATGGGGGTGGGTTTTCCCATACTGTTCTCGTGATAGTGACTAAGTCTCACAAGATCTGATGGTTTTATAAAGGGCAGTTCCCCAAACACACTCTCTTGCCTGCTGCCATGTAAGATGTGCTTTTGCTACTCCTTCACCTTCTGCCATGACTGTGAGGCCTCCTCAACCATGTGAAACTGTGAGTCCATTATACCTGTTTTTCTTTATAAATTACTCAGTCTCGAGTATTTCTTCATAGCAGTATGAAAATGGATGAACACAGTCAGAGTTTTTCTCTACTGGACTGACCATTGCCTATTCTCCCATTAGCAGGTTAGAAATAAGTGAGGCCTGATTAAGACATTCAAAGGAAGACAAGCATCCAGCAAACTCATGTGTCCTGTCAGAGTGAAGAGAGGATGACTCTCATTCTAATGAATTCCAGAGAAGAGGGTGAAGGCACAGAGCAACTCTTTAATTTCATCAAAGAAATGGCTTTGCAAATATCAGTGTGTCTTACTTTACAACAGGGCTTCAGTTTTCTATTGCTAAATCTCCCTCAGCAGTGGCTTACTACAATAACCACCTTCTCCCTCATGCTTGCAGGGTTGACTGGGCTCCACTAGGCAGCTCTCATTTGAAGTCTTTCTATAGTTGCAGTTCAGAGATTATCTTGCAGCTTTGTCCACTCACACCTCTGGTGCCTGGGAAGAATGAAACATTGGTGGGTGGAAGAGCCAGCAGTCTTTGGACATCTCTCTCTGCCTCTAGGCTGCCTTTCTACGCAATCCCTTCACATGCCGGTTTTCACATAAGTTGTTCTTATGTGGTTGCTCAGAACTTCAAAGGCATAAGGAAAGAGGCAGAGATACAGAAACACAAAGTATGACAGGAAGAATGAATGCTCTATTGCCTGCCTTTTATAATCCAGCCTTGAAAGTCTCAAAGGGACACTTGAATTGCATTCTATTGATTAGAAAGGAGTCATTAAGCCAAACCTAATATCCTAATTCAAGGGGAATTAGATCCACCTTTCGATGGAAGAAGTATCAAATAATTCGCAGTCATGTTTTAAACTCACCAGAGTGGTTTCCAATCCAGCCTACGCATCAGTCACCTGAGGAACTCTTACAAATCCTGATGCCCAAGTCACGTCCCAACTAAAGTAGAATTTCTCAAAGTGGCACACAGGCATCAATTTCTTAACAACATGAATCCATGTTTAAAAACCACTGCTTTAGATATTAGAGGGGTTTCTGTTTAGCATGCAAAATAAAACCTACCTAAAACTTACCTCTGGTGATAACCATCCAAAGCCATGCTTCTCAACCTCTGCAGACTCAATGGCTGCTGTTTTTCATAAATACTTTAAATGTCTTCTTTATCTTCTGAATTAAAATTTGCAAGTAATATAACTTGCCTATACATGTAATTTTCAAAAAATATCCATGTAGTAACCTAACATTAAAGGTAAAATACACAAAGGCAATTTATAATAACATAACATGAGCATCATGGAGCAAGTGCTTGCACACAATACTACTCATGGTCAGATGTTGGCACTATCTGCAGAATCACCATGAACGCAACAGCTACAAATGTAGATTGACACCTGTATGTTATGTGAGAGATGCAAATGCAATAAGCAGCTTCATCATCATTAGTGTGATTTTCCAAAAATAAAGCAATTGTATCAGTGTGTCAGGGCTGCCATAATAAAATACCACAGACTGAGTGGCTTAAACAACAGAAATTTACTTTCTCACAGTTCTGGAGGCTGGAAATTTAAGATCAAGGTGTCAATAGATTTGGTTTCTTCTGAGGCCTTTCTCTTTGGCTTGTAGATAGCTGTTTCTCACCATGTCCTCACATGGTTGTTTCACTGTGTGTATGTGTCTGATGTCTTTTATTCCGTGTCCTAATCTCCCCTTCTGATAAGAACACCAGCCATACTGGATTAGGGCCCATCCTAATGTCCCCATTTAAACTTAATCACTTCTTTTAACTCCTTATCTTCAAATGCAGTTGCATTCTGGGGTACTAGGGGTTAAGGCTTTAATATACAAATTTGGGGGTGGGGAGGACACAATTCAATCTGCAGCGGCAACCTACTCTTAGTAAATTTCTAAACCAAACAAAGGAATATAATCTTCCCTCAATTTTCAGGATAATTGGATTCCTGGAAAAGTTGTTGTATATGATTAAAACTATGCCCCCATTATTTTTATATGTGTCTTAGTCCATTTGTGTTGCTATAGCAAATTACCACTGACTGGGTAATTTATAAACAATAGAAATGTAATTCTCATGGTCCTGGAGGCTGGAAGTCCTAGATCAAGGTGCTGGCAGGACTGCTATCTGGTAAGGGCCTGATCTCCACTTCCAAGATGGCGCATTATCACTACGTCCTCCAGAGTGGATGAAAACTATGTCCTTACGTAGCAGAAGGGACAGAAGGACAAGAGAGCATTTTCTTCAATCTCAAGCTCTTCTTAAGGGTATTAATCTCCTTCATAAGGAGGAGCCCTCATGACTTAATCACCTTGCAAAGGCCACAACTCTTAATATTGTTCCAATGGGGATTAAGTTTCAACATAAATTTTTGGGAGGATATCATCATTCAAACCATAGCGATATGTGCAGTGGAATTAGATTATAGACTTAGCTCATTAAAAACAGATTATACACTCATGTGACTGTCCCACTGGGCATTTAACAGTTGTGCAGGCTAAGAGATGATTTATTTGTGCAGGACTGCTGAGTACTGGGACAGACACCACCAGCTTCTCCCCATTAAATGTTAGTGATACTTCAATCACTGTGACACTTAAAATGTTCCCTAAGAGGGCAGAACTGGCCCCTTTGAGAATGCTTGGTTTGAGGAATCACAAAATAAACCATAATCTAAATGTTTCTCTTGTTAGAGAAAGTCACCATGCCCTATTTGCTAACTTTTGATAATTGTTATTAGATTTCCTAAAATTGAGGAAAAACGGTTCATGCATTTGATAAGCCTGACTGTAGGGCTATCTGACATACTGGAAATTACCCAAGTACAAAAAGGATTCCAAACAAAAGTTATGTTAGTTTTTATGCTGTTCCAAATTAGCCACGCCAATGATTCTGCCAGCTGATCTGATCAATAGTCTAAGGCTGATGGCATGCAGTAGGGAGTAGAATTTTTCCCCTTGCTACAGATTGGGAAAGAAGCCAAAACTAAATTTGCCATTGATAAATCTTAAAATGTTTTAACAGTGATGTTTACCTCGAATTCATATATGCAGCTGAAAAAGGATCAAGAGGAATATAAAGAAAAGCCATCGTTGTTTACCTAATAGTACTATGTACCTAAAGTCCCACAACCAGCAGGTGGTGGAGCCACATACCCACCATCTGACACCAGAGCCCTGCCTTCCACCACCACTCAATCCACAAGGATGAGATGTCCAGGAGAAGGCCAAAAACAAAGCAGGCAAATGCTGTGGGACATGCAGCATTTCTCCAACAAACCACGTGATCCTTCTTAGCAGGTGGGATGGTTCCTTAGAGCACTTCATAGTCCATCAACTTTAGAATTTGATTAATCTTTGAACAAGGCTAAAATTTCACTCATATTATCAATGTCTAAGTCCAGGGAGAAAAGGTCTAAAACATATTTGATTAAACTTTGAACATGTGTTATATCTTGTTAGTTTTTTAGAGACAGAGTCTTGCTCTGTCACCCAGGATGGAGTGCAATGGTGTGATCATAGCACACTGTAGCCTCGAACTCCTGGGCTCAAGGGATCCTTTTGCCTTAAACTCCTGAGTAACTGGGAATACAGATGTGTACCACCATGCCCAGATAATTTTTTTATTTTTTTGTAGAGATGGGGTCTTGCTTTTTTGCCCGGACCAGTCTCAAACTCCTGACCTCAAGTGAGGCTCCCATCCTGGCCTCCCAAAGCACTGGGATTACAGGTGTGAGCCACCACATCTGGCCTAACTTTAAACATTTAAAATGTCAAATACATTATGACTTTAATGGTTAGATTTTAAACGGGCTGGAAATTGACATTATTCCCTGATTGTCTCTTCCCCTCTTCAGCACACAAGAGTTTGCTGTGCTGAGTCTTTTGAGAAATGCCAAGATAATTCTATCTTTGCACAAGCTGAGGCAATAATGTCCCACATTGCTAGGCATTTTCCAAGGCGCCATCTGTTCCTGCTCTCAGCAACCAGGAGTTTCTTCCACAGACAGAGGCAAGAAGAGGGCTCAAGTCTTAGTGTTGTTGCCTCTTTTTCAATGATTTTCCTTTTACTACAGCTACTGGTTCTTATATAGCATGAGAGAAATTAGTTACAATTCTATCTCCATGTTGCAAGATAACAGGTAAAATAGTTTCAGAAGAGTAGGTAAAATAGTTTCCATGGCAAATATAAATCATACTGCAAGTGATTATGGCACTGGTTTGACACATATTTTTGCATGAGCAGATGGGTATGATAGATTAAAGCATGTGTAAATACTGGAAAAGCAAAATGACCTGGAAAGGTAAATATGGCAACAGACATGACTAGAATCTCATCTTAATATCATCTTATAGGGGATAAAAACTAGGGGCTTTCTTTTGGTTAAGATATTCAAAAACATGTGTTTGGGGTAATTCTTTTAAATGTAGTAATTATTTGTATTTTGACTCATTACATGATTTTCAAGGACTTTATTTGACAAGAAGAGACAATATTTACAATACATTAGATGCATGTAGCAGTACTTTGTATTCTGTGATTTCATCCCCAAATCCAAAGTTCCCCCATAGACATTGTCCTTGGGGTATTGAAGGTTGTTTCAGTGAAAGATTAAAGAACAAGCTATTTGCGGATAATGTGTTTCCACGGCTCTCAGAAACTGGATTCCCTCATTACCCTATACCACAGGATCATTTTGTATACCTATTATGCAGTATGGATTACAAATTCCATAGAAATTCAAAGACGGCAATCAAATATAATTGAATTTAACCAATCCCTTTTTTCGCTCCCACTTCCACTTTTCCTGAACACATTTAGGAATGCCTTCCATAATAGCTTAGATCACACATGCATGGTTGATTCAACTGGTCCAAGTCATGACCAAAAATACCCAAAAGATGTGCAATTACAATCCAATCATAGTAGTCATCATGTATTCATACGAGTATAATAATTTTACGACAGCCAAATGGAATTTGAACAGTGCAACTAATCTTCCTTTCAGGCCATTTCTATTATGCACCACCCCATTGACCATTTGGCAACTGATTTAAAGGAATTGTTGAGCATCATTTTATAGGCTTCCCTAAGATCACCAAGGGAATTTGACAAAAAAGGAAATATAATGGTTCATTTGTAGGCCCAACACTCACAGACTTCCAAGACTTTTAGAAATAATTCTTCCACTCAGCACACATTTACTCAGCTGCTATGTTCCCCACATGGGACTATATATCAGACATCAAAAGATGAATAAGGGATATCTCTCAAGAAATTCACAGCTGAACAGGAGAGACAGTATACAATGACCTACATATAGTGCTATTTGTCCAATACAGTAACCACTAGCCATACGTTACTACTGAGCACTTTCAGTGTAGCCAAAGTGAACTGAGATGTGCTGTGTGTAACACACACCAGATTTCAAAGAATTCATTCAAAAAAGAACATAATATATCTCTTTAATAAGTTTTACATTGACTACATGTTTGTGACGGTTAAATTTACATGTCAACTGACGGGGCCATGTGGTAACTAGACATTTGGTCAAACATTATTCTTGGTGTCTCTGTGAGAATGTCAGATGAGATTAACATTTAAGGGGTAGACTGAGGATAGCAGATTCTCCTTCATAATGTGAGTGGGCCTCATCCAATCAGTTGAAGGCCTAAGTGGAACAAAAAGGCTGACCCTCCACCAAGTAAGAGAGAATTCTTCCTGCCTGATGGCCTTTGTCTTAGTCCATTTGAGCTGCTGCAGAATGTCATAAACTGGGTAGCTTATAAACAACAGAAATTTAATTCTCAAGGTTCTGGGGACTGACAAGTCCAAGGCACTGGCAGATTTGGTTTCTGGTGAGGACCTGATTCCTGGTTCATGGATTACTGTCTTCTTGCTGTGCCCTAACATAGTGGAAGGGGCTAGAGAGCTCTCCAGCATCTCTTTTCTAAAGGCACTAATTTACCTACCAAAGACCCTACCTCTTAATACCATCACACTGGAGGTGAGGGTTTCAACATTGCAAATTTTGGTAGGGACACAACCATTCAGTCTATAGCAGCCTTTGAACTGGAACATGAGCTTTTTCCTGCCTTTACACAGAACTGAAACATTAACTATTCCTAAGTCTCGACCCTGTACTCAGACTGGAACTACACCATTGGCTGTCCTGGGTCAACTTATCCTGCATCTCTTGGGACTCAATATGCACAATCATGTGAGCCAATCCCTTACAATAAATCTATATTATACACACACACGGACATACCCTTGGTTCTCTTTCTCTGGCGAACCCTGACTAATACAAACATTGAAATGATGTGTTTGCTATATTGTGCTGAGTACATTCTTAAAATTAACTTCACATGTTTCTTTTTGTTTTTTAATGTGGCTACCAAAAATTTTTAAATATTGTAGTTCATGTTATATGTCTACTGGACTACACTGATATAATATACGTGCCATTTGCATAGTATGAACAGAAAGCTAATTATGCACAGAGGAAAAAGGGATTCTTCTGGGTAGAGATTCTTGACATTGAATGTTGGTCTTTTAGAAACTTCTCTGGAGAAAATTTGATGAGACCACAACGAAAACAGACGAGCGAAGTCACAGAGGCCTTACAGTGCTTGGCATGTTTGCAGAACAGCGCATAGACTGGTGTGCAGGAAGAAGAGAGGCAAGTAGCAAGAAATGGGACTGGAGAGGCATGTGGACCCACATGGTGGAGTCTTGATTGTCACAGTAAAGAGTCCAACTTGGTCCTGTAGACAAAGGGACATCATCAAAGGTTTTTAATCAGGGGATTGACATGACCAGGTCTTGCTTATCGTGGAAGAAGAGAGAACAGACAGGAAGGATGAGGAAACTGGGAAAAGGAAAAAGGAGACCACTAGGAAATTGTGCCAGGAAATGATGAGAGCTTGAATGAGATCAATTACAAGGAGAGGAAACAAGAGCGAAGGACATGGTAGATACTTGTCAAGGCACTAACGAATATGGTGTTTACACTGAAGTCAGAAGGGCAGGTTTCCCTTCCCCAGGCAAATGCTTATGTTCTACCTGCTAAATGTGTTTATTATCAACCAATGAACCATAATAAATGTTGAGAAACCCATTTATTTATTTCACAAAATAAATTTCATTTCAATTTTGGGTAAATTCTCTTTAATTTACACAAATTCTTAGGTACAAATTTATTAGGGCTTTTCCCGTTCATCCTCGAGTCTCCTGAAGACTGTAACAAGGACTTGCACAGCCATCCCACATGCACTTCCTCTGAGACAGGCCCTCCTTTTTTCTCATGCCGTGCTATCCTTGAAAAAGGGTAGTCCACGTGGCCAGACCCTGGACTTGAATTGCTCATCTCCCTTCCGCTTTCCCTTTGCACAAAGGCCACTGAAGTCTGTTCTGTGATTCCTCTCTTGTTTACATAATAGCTACTTCAGTCTTCTGTCATGTTTTCATTTTCCCTTGGGGAGAAAAATGTTACTCTCCCCAGGATGCATGAGAAAAAATGAGGAGTATAGTTCAATTAGCACTCATCAGAAGAAAACTTTGAAGTGTTTCGAGTAAGAGCAAGAGATGAAGCTAGTGGAAAAGTTAGCAGAGGATGAAAAAAGAAGAATGGAGAGCAACATCCCAAAAATAGTTTCACTCAGTAAAGGGGGCTGGAGAAAGAAAGGAAAATATTTACTTTTGTTGGGACAGAAACATGTAGATGAAACCAGATGAAAATCACAAGACAGCCACTGGCCACAGCTATCAAATTAAGAATCTTCACATTAAAAAAAAAAGATCGCATCTTTGTTGTTAAGAGTCTACAGTATTATCTTTCAATCTTCATGGAAGCCTTCAAAGTACAACCTTTTGGGGAGTCATGCCTAGCAAAAGGTGAAACTGAGTCATAAAGAGAAACATTCAGTTTCCAGACATCTCAGGCTATGACTCAAGTAGTGAGACAGTATGTTCTGCTTGTAAGGAAAGAGCAGGGAATTCTGTTCTCTGAAGTACACATTCAAAAGCATTCTGTATCAACTAGTGACCAGTCAGCACATCCTAAAAAGCTAGTAGGGGCTGGGAAGCTGGAAACTGCCTAAATCAGTTGTGGGGTTTGTTTATTGCAAGCAGCACAAATGGACTCTGGCTATATTAAGTGAAAAAAAGAGAAAAAAAATATTGAAAAGCTATGGGATAACTCACAGAAATGAAGGAAAAGCAGAGGGGTCAAAACCCAGAAAACCCAGAAATCAGCCCTGGAGATCCAGGTGGCAGGAACCAAAGTTCTGTCAATTCTGGGCACTGCCATCAGGATTCATCAGTTTGACCATAATCCTCTGGATAACTCCATGTGAGATCCACATGCTAAGGATGGAGCTTCTTACCAGTGTAGCTGGAATCACCCATCTACTTCTTATCCAGGTAAGACAGGGTTCCTTGACTGACCATCCCCCAAGCCTGAAAGTAGTAAAGTGTATGTGAGTCCTCCAAAAGGAGGGAGAACGGTGCTGGGCAGGCAAAAGAATCAGGCATCCTCTGCAGGTCTCATGCCTTCCTTTCCTCATGCCATCCACTCTTCTTGCTCTTTGATCTAAAGTCCATCCATTCTTAGGTCCCTACCTTCAACCCGCTTTCTCCAAGAAGTGTCCTCTGGATACTCCAACTCCTATTGACCTCTTTCTCTTCAGAATGCGTACAACACAAGTAGTCAGTCACATCATCATTTGTTCAACAAATAGTTTTGAGCCTTCACTATGTGCCAAGTACTCTCCTAGGTACACATTCTTCTTCTGAATGCCCTGATTATTTTCTCCATGACTTCCCAGGCATAAGATTCTCATATTTGGGAACTCAATTAAAATTTTGCAGCATTTATTGGTCACTCATCAGTCTTTGATCCCATGAGTAGGCATCAACTTTGAACCAAATGCTGCTACCTAGCTAAAGGCTCTGAAATTGATTTAACAACCTATATCATGCAACTACTGATAAAGACAAAGTACTTAGAAATACTTGCAAGGCAGATCAATTCTAATTTTAAATGATATCAAGCAGGTATCCTCAATTTACATTTAATCTGTAGTTATTCACCCATTCAATAAACAAATATCTACTGAATGTCTTTTTTTGTGTAAATACAGACATACTTTGCTAAGCAGAGCTGATATTCAGCAGCATACACTAGCAAGACCGTACCAACAACTGTTAAAATAGTGAAAGTTCCCATGCTGGTTGGTAGTCACTGCCCCAAGCCTCCAAGTGTCCCATCACCACCCTCAATAGCCCTGGCCATCCCTGTTCCTATGACCCCTCCCTCAGGTCCCTCATCTCCTCATAATCCAATGACTAAAGGTTAATTTCTGGCACAAGATCCTGCTGCAGCACCCAGAAATATCTGTTCTGATGTGTGCCCATGTCATCTCTGTTGATAAATATATTTAATATCATCCTGGTTTCAAGTACAGTGGTGGCTACAAAATTAGGCAGGCCCTGTTTGTAAGGAGCTTACAGATGGAGTACTACTCAGCAATAAAAAGGAACAAAGTGGATGAATCTCAAAAACGTATGTTGAGCAAAAGCCAGACACAAAATAATACATACTGTATACTTCCATTTATATGATGCTCTAGATCAGAAAAAAAAAAACAGCTATAAGTGATATGGTTTGGCCCTATGTCCCCAGCCAAATCTCATCTTGAATTGTAATCCTCATAACCCCCACATGTCAAGGGTGGGACCAGGTGGAGGTAAATGAATCATTGGGGCAGTTTCCTCCATGCTGTTCTTGTAATAATGACTAAGTCTCACGAGATCTGATGATTTTATCAGCGTCTGGCATTTCCCTGCTTGTACTCCTCCTTCCTGCCATCTTGTGAAGGTGTCTGCTTCCCCTTCACCTTCCACCATGAGTGTAAGTTTCCTGAGGCCTCCCAGCCATGCTGAACTGTGAGTCAATTAAACCTCCCAGTTTCAGGCAGTTATTTATAGCAGTATAAAAACAGACTAACACAATGAGCGTGTAACTCACCAGAGTAGTTGCCTGGGGTGGAATGGGGGAGTGGGGTCTTGGGTCTTAATTGGAAAGGGGATTGAGGAAACTTTCCAGAGTCATAAAAATGTTTCATGACTTAAGGACAGTGGCTTACAATCTGTGGGTATTGTTGCACATAAATTATATTTCATTAAAGAGCTTACAGTTCAGTAAGGAAGAGGATGCCTCCCAAAAGCAGTTTAATGAGAAAGCCTAAGTCGTGTGAGAGACGCACAGAGGCTACAGCCTTCATGGCCGAGTGGCTAAGATCCTCTTCTCTTGGGTTGCACAGCACGGCCTGGCTTTGAATCCTGGGTCTGTGGAACTACGGGCAAGTAATTGCAGCCCCCTTAGTTTTCTCATCTGCAAAATGGTGGCAGTCATAACCACCTGAGGGGTGCTGTAAGGGTCAAATGAATTATCCATTTAAGGCATTTAGAAACTTTAGCCCAGAGTAGGCACACAGTCAATGTTCACTAATAATGGAAATCCTGGAATTCAGAAGATGAGGTTATGTCCAGGGAAGAGCCTTGAAGAAGTCACATTTGAGCTAAGTTTTGAAAACTGTTTATGAGACGTAGATACGGGCAGTGGTTCACACCTGTAATCCCAGCACTTTGGGAGGCCAAGACAGGAGGATCACTTGAGCCCAGGAGTTTGACACCAACCTGGGCCACATAGGAAGATCCTGTCTCGGAGAATGACGTGAACCCGGGAGGCGGAGCTTGCAGTGAGCCAAGATCGCACCACTGCACTCCAGCCTGGGCGACAGAGCCAGACTCTGTCTCAAAAAAAGTAATAATAATAATAAAATAAAATAAAATAAGATCCTGTCTCTACAGAAAAATAAAAAATAAAAAAGAATAAAATACCGGGTGTCATGGCACACACTTGTGGTCCTAGCTACTAGGGAGGTTGACATGGGAGGATCACTTGAACCAGTGAGGTCAAGGCTGCAGTGAGCCATGGTTGCACCACTGCATTCCAATCTGAGCAACAGAGCAAGACCCTGTATCAAACAAACAAACCAAAAAAAAAGGTGTATGTGATTAGATGGAAGGAAATTGGATTATATTTATGTATACTCACCTTGCTACTCCAGTCCTTCTAGAATTATCTTCAGTGTCACTTTCTCCAACAAACCTGACCTATAACCCTTTAGCTACATTCCAACCCTCTGTACTCAAAATCAGGGTGCCCATACTCCCTCGTGCTGCAGTTCTCACACTTGTATTTAATAATAAATTTACTGATTATTTAAGAATGTCTTTCATACGTGTCAGTCCTCTCTAGTAGACTAGACGCTGCAGGGGGTTCAGATGATCAATTTTGTATCTCCAGGCCCTCAAACAGAAACTTGCAAAATTATTTGTTATTAATAAGTAAGGAAATAATAAATACATGATTTATTTTGTATAAGGAAAGTTGTAATTTTGCTCTGTTCAACTCAATTCAGAGTATGTTTATTCGAGGCACTGGTGACTGGGGGGCTCCTCTGTGGGCTTGAGTTTAGTTTGCAACCATCTACAGACATACCCCTGAGCAAATTAGTTAACCTCTTTACCCTCTGCTCTCTTGCAGGTAGCACAGGGCAGTAAGAGTCTATCGTCCATCTGCATAGATCCGTTGTGAGCAATAAGCAAAGGAATTTTTGGAAAGCATTCTATCCTGTGCCTATAACATAGAAATGCTCAAAAAACAGTGTTGTCATTATTGTTTCCTTTGCCCAACCTGTAGAGGAACATCACCACACCAAAGATACTGTTGTGTCAAAAATATCAAAGTGCATCACACACTCAAGCCTGACTTTGTAGATCCTTCTCAATCTCTTCTTCCAACCCCCCAGCTGGCAGAGTGTGGAATAAAGTTCAGTACGTTTTGTCTCCATTGTATATATTGTATCCAAAAATGCATTGCAAAAACATCTACTCCTTTGGGAGGCTGAGGCGGGTGGATCACCTGAGGTCAGGAGTTCGAGACCAGCCTGGCCAACATGGTGAAACCCCGTGTCTACTAAAAATACAAAAATTAACTGGGCGTGGTGGCACACGCTTGTAATCCCAGCTATTCGGGAGGCTGAGGCAGGAGAATTGCTTGAACCCAAGAGGCGGAGGTTGCAGTGAGCCAAAATCACGCCATTATACTCCAACCTGGGTGACAAGAGCAAGACTGTGTCTTTAAAAAAAAAAAAATCTCCAATATCAATCATTTTGTCTTCCTTTTCCTTTTCTGATCCCAAGATAGTATTTTATAATTCTTTCCCATAGTGAATTTTCAAAACTGTTTTAGTGTTTACAGAAATCTTGCACCTCCTCCATCTCATTTTACGTTTAGATTGACCACAATTTTCAGTATGAGATTAGAAAATGAGAAAAAAAATAATAGAATCTTCCCCAGGCCACAAAGAGAGTAAGAGGCAGAACTAGGATTCCAAATCCAAGTTTTGCAGCTGCAAACCTAACATTCTTTTAGCCTAAAGTAGCTTCCTATAAATTTCTACAGCAAGGTCCTAAAGCATAAATGACACTTTTCTGTGTGTCTCTCGGTCAGAATCTGATGAGGCCCAGTGCCTGATTTCTTCTGACCCCAGGTTTAAACTCCAGAAAAAATCAAGTAGTCTCAGATTTTACAGTTAAATAAGCACAGCCTGGGACTGAAGATTTTAATTAATCACTGACATGGTGCAAATTTCCTGGAGCAACACCTCAGATGCGAAAAATTCAATTGCCAGGAAACAGGCATCAGAAGAAAACTCCTACCTTGAAGAAGTGGGGAAACGGCCTACTACATTAGTAGAGAGGATGCCACTCTGGGAAGAAAGTAAAGTACTAGAGATAACAGGCCCCTAATTTGACCAGATAAAATCCCTCTAGGCTGGGCGTGGTGGCTCACGTCTATAATCCCAGCACTTTGAGAGGTCCATGTGGGCAGATCACGAGGTCAGGAGATCGAGGCCATCCTGGCTAACACGGTGAAACCCCGTCTCTACTAAAAACACAAAATTAGCCAGGCGTGGTGGCGCATGCCTGTAGTCCCAGCTACTTGGGCGGCTGAAGCAGGAGAACGGCATGAACCCAGGAGGCGGAGCTTGCAGTGAGCCAAGATCAGGCCACTGCACTCCAGCCTGGGCGACAGAGCAAGATTCTGTCTAAGAAAAAAAGAAAAAGAAAAAGAAAAATTAGTCTAATGTTGGCAGGCCTCTGTTTTTATATTTCTTTCTGTATCAAGTTCTATTTATATTCAATGAATCAGGGTCTTTTTTTTATTCTTTTTTAACTCCTTGGGTCAAGAAGGACATATGTTTTATACGTACATTCATGAGCACACACGTACACACACATACACACATGCAAGTGTAATTGTAAGAGGTTTGTTTTTTTTTTTTACCTTAATAAAGATAATAAATTCTTAAGTGCAGAAATAAATGTGAAAATACCTAGCACTATTTAAGGTACAGATGGGTACTCAATAAATGCTTACAAACTTTGAATCTCCAGAAATTTCTTCCTGGGCACCTTTTAGCTTTTTACAATAGACACCAAGACAAACTTTTCTCCTAACCCTACCACGGTGCTAAGTACGCCCAGAAGAGTTCTTTTGAAATCCTATTCCCTTGCCTAAGGTTTCTGACACATAAAAATACCGTTAAATAGAGTTTCAAAGGTAAATAATCAAACTACTTTTCACCACAAACTCTAGAGAAATAAAACTGCAAACAACTCATTAGAAAGGCTGATAAAAAGCCATCTTGAGGATTGTTCGAATTATTATATAACCATTTACAATTTTCTCTGGGATCCTTTCTCTCTAGATAATGCAAAAATAATAATAATAACAATTTTGCACATAGATATGTCTAAGGCCATAGGCTCAAATTTCACACAGAAACATGACAAGCTCCCTGTCTTTGAAAGGACTGAGGCAGAACGAACTGATACTTCTTCATTTGAATTTCTCTTCCTTGGCTGCCAATCTGAGTAAATGCCACAATTTTAAAATCAAGTCTGGTTTTTTCCATTTCCAAAATGTTTTTATTTGCACCCTAGAAAGGCTGATGTCAATTGCCTTACAAATCCACCCACCTAAAAAAAAAAAAAAAAACCCCAATTAATTATAGTTGACAAGATTGTCGCATCTGTAATAATGGTAGGCACAGAGCTTGTGAGCACAGTGTCCGTTGCCATAGTTACCTGTAAGGTATGACAACAAGTGTAGCTCCAGAAATTAAAGTGTCACAGAATGGAGGATCATTGCATATCACTTAGCTAAATGATCCCACACGATACTTTGGCTGGTTATTAGAGAGGGATACTGTATTCCTTCAGGTGAAGCTCATAATCCAGTGAAATGTCCTCTGAGAGACAGCGTTTTCTCTCCTAGATCCCAGCAGACTGATAAAATGGTCCCTTGATAACTCTTAAAAGCAACTGTTGCTTTTTGAAAAGTTTGGGAATGTGCAATATCATAGTAATTGACCAACTGAATCACTTTAGATTACGTAATACCCACTATGGCCACTACCAAAGAGGGAAGCATAGTTAAGAAGAAACGTGTCCTGTCTATAAGACAGCAACCAACCAAATTGATCTTTTCCTTTAAATGACTCATTCACAGCAAAATAGTTGAAGAAGGAATCAATCTGAAATATACCTTTTACTAAGTATATGTTTTACTATCTTAAACGAATGCACCGATCAACTTGTTTAAACTATTTATCCATGTAGATGTGTCCATCACTTAAAAATCCTTGTCACCATTTACCGAGCCCCTTGCCCCTTTCTATCAAAGGAGAAAGTTGATCATCAGAAATAATGTATTTAAGGTTGACTCCACTTGTTTCAGATGGCTCACACAGAGCCATTCTCAGCTCCTTGGAGGGTCTTTAAGGTAAATAGGCACAAGAGGCAAATCTCTATAGGGAAATAGTGTTAACTTCATTATTTAGCAAGGGGAAGAGTTAAAGTTTTAATGATAAGAGAAACAATGCTCTCCTTATGTAAGACCAGACTACAGTGTTAAAAAGAAATACACACACATAAACTTAACTTCTTTGGTGAGATATACTTAAAAGGCAACCAGAGCTCTTGCTGGCAGAGATTAAACTAGAATTGGAACATCCACCTTTTTTCCCATCAATTCACTGGTCTTGTACCTCCTCCCTTCCTGACTTGGGGTTGACAAGGGCATGACGAAATCAACCTCTACCATCCATCGTAAACGTTCACTAGAATTCACAAAATAGAGACAGGCACAAGAAGATTTGCGCAGGGAAGAGTAGATTTTCCTGAGAAAGAAGTTTGAGGGCTCTGCACAGTGGAATTTGAAGGGAGCTAGAAGGACTAAGAGATTGAGTAGTAAGAGCATTCTACATAAGGAAGCCTCTTCTCGAAGACCTTTCCCAACTCTTCGAGGGTATAAGAGATCTAGATAGTTAGAGAAAAAGCAAACTTCCCATTTCCCTCATCTGTAGTATTTTTAGATATTTACCCATCCCCTGTGTCAAAGATATGCTTAAACTTTTATCATTTTTAAGGATATATTCCATCTAGAAAAGATGGCATGGAGGTATGGTCCTCCATTCTGCCTGCAGGGCTTTGGCTAAGACGGTGCCACTCTCCTCATGTAGGTGATTAGGCAGAAACATCCACAGAGTAGCCAGGCACCTCTCCCCAAGCATGTGATAGAACAAAACACATTGCCTTCATTTCTTCCTTGTCTCACCCTTAATAAAACAGCAAGGAGGGTCCGTGAACAGGCACAGGTTACACCGACATACAAAGACATAATAAAAAGAAAACTTTGTGCTAAATCTCAGCTAAAAGAAAACCATTATAAAAGGTATAAAAGGGGGCATCTTAGAGCCCTCATTTTCTCCAAAGACCTCTCATTTATCTCACTCACTATATGAAAATAGCTAAATAGGGAAAGTGACTGATACAAATTGGAGAGTTAAATCTTAAATTTCTAGATGAAAAGAAGATTTCCTTTTTCTTGTGAATCATCCTTTTCTCTTCTCCCACAATATCGTCTCTGTCATTATTACACAGGTTTCCTTTTATTAACTTTGTTTCTTCTTATAATTTTTGAGTTTGTCTGGGGCTTCTTTTTTTCATCTCCTAGTCTTCTTTCTCTAGTTATCTTTTGCAACAACAGGCTTTCTTTACTCCTTAAAAGTACCACAGTTGTCACTCCAATATGTTTTAGTACCAGGTGAGAACAAAGCAGCATTTGCCATTTCAGGGATCAATGTAAATGGTAGTATTATTTAAGAACAAATGTGTGTGTGTGTGTGTAAACTCTACACAATTTTACTTTGGGTAAATTAACCTAGGTCATAAATTCCGTAAGTGCTATATTTTGAACATCTATAGCATAGCCAGACAAATAGTTGTTGAACAAATAAATGAATAAATGTTGACTAATTTGCACTTTTAGAAAAATTAAAATTATGACTTGAAGGTTTCAAATGAAATTTTGACGATATTAAAAGACTTAATTTCAGATTCTCCAATTCTCCTTCAGTTGAAACAAATAATTACCTGAAAATCACAATTTATTTCTGATTAAAAGAAGTCACAGAAGATTACAGTTCCTGTTAAGATGGATATGTGTATCCACTGGATACAATTTAAAACAGGAGAAAAGGTACCTAGAACTCCTTTCCAAAGACTTTGGAAAGTAAATGGAATCAGGAGGATTATGGGGGGGAAAAGAGATCTCAAAGTATCACTGAAGTGGTGATAGGTATCACATTTGTCCTCCAGTTTTTCCCAGCCTGGACTCAGAAGCAGTCTAAAACCTTAAAGTGCACACTCAATACTCACATAAAAACTCTAAGCCCACCATGCAGGTTCCTAACACACTGTGAGAAGGGAACTCTAGTCTCTGACTAGAGAAGCATGGCTCCAAGAGTGGCAAGACGGAGGTATCCCCATTGCTTTTTTCCTTTCCATTATCTAACCACTTGGCCACCAAGGGATGAGCAATTATAGAAATTGGGCAGCAGAGTGGGGAAAATAAGTCCCAACTGTCTCATCAGATGTCCAAGGGAAGGATGCATCCCTAGTTGCAGGTAATCAGAGAGAGTAGGAGCTCAATAACGTCATACCTTAAAGTAATTCTCAAAGGGTTTCAGTTCTCAAAAGTTTTGAGAACTGAACCCCAGGGTGGACCACTTCCAGATTCAAGACTGGGTGGTGAATGTACAAGACAGGTATAAATAGCACTACAAAGACTGAAAAATGAACTGCCTCAAAAGCACAGCCTACAGAAATGGATAGGAACTTGCAGCCTCAACTCAAGCAGGTTGATGAACTGAAAACAAGAAAACAAAACAAAATCAATATTCTCCATCAGATTTAAACAAAACCCAATGTCCCATAATATAATATTCAAAAGACTCCATGACACAATCTAAAAGTACTCAATATACAAAGAGCTAGAATAATCTCAACATCTCAGAAGGGAAAAGAAAATAAATGCCAATCCCAAAATGAAACAAATGTAATTTTCAAAGACTTTAAAGCAGTTATTGTAAGCATACTCGAAGAAGTAGGATAACAACTCTTGAAGTCAATGGAAAGATAGATAGAAGATATAACAAAGACCTAAATGGAAAAAATTTTAAAACACAGTGATTGAAGTAAAATAGTCACTGAATTGATTTACTAGAGAACAGGTGAGAGATTTGATGAACTTGAAGAAAGAGTAATCAAAATATTCATCCTGAACAACATAGAGAAACAGTGTTTTTAAAAATGGGCAAAGCCTTAGGATCCTGTGACATAATACCAAAAAATTTAATATTCATGTCATTCTAGTCCCAGAAAGACAGGAAGCAGCATATAGTGCAGAGCAAATATTTGAGAAAATAATACATTTTTCCAAATTTGATAAAAGACATACACTTACAAATCAAGTTCATTAAACTCCAAAGAGACTACGTTCAAAGAAATCCATGTGCAGATAAAAGATAAACTTGTGAAAACTAAAAACAAAGAAAAAATATTGTAAGCAGCCAGAAAAAGAAAAAGAGATGTTAAATACAGGGGATCAGTGATTCCAGTGACTATGGATTCCTCACCAGAATTCATGGAGGTCAGAAGGCAATGGAATAACATTTTTAAAGTGCTAAAATAAAAGAATTAGACAACATAGAATTCTATATTCATGGCAAGGCACAGTGGCTCATGCCTGTAATCCCTGCACTATGGGAGGCCAAGGCAGGTGGATCACCTGAGGTCAAGAGTTCGAGACCAGCATGGCCAACATGATGAAACCCCGTCTCTACTAAAAATACAAAAAATTAGCTGGGTGTGGTGGCGTGCACCTGTAATCCCAACTACTCAGGAGGCTGAGGCAGGAGAATCACTTGAACCTGGGAGGCGGAGGTTGCAGTGAGCCGAGGTCACACCACGACACTCCAGCCTGGGTAACAAGAGCAAAAAACTCCATCTCAAAAAAAAAAAAAAGAATGCTATATCCATCAAAATATCCTTCAGGAATGAGAGCAATATACAAAGATACACAGATGAAGAGCCAACACAACTTGTAGCAAGTAGACCCCTTCTAAAAGAATTGCTAAAGAAAGTACTTCAAATGGACTGAAAATGTTACCAGAGGGCAACTTGAAATTTCAGGAATAAAGGAAAAGCAGCAGAATTGATAATGGTCCAGAAGATGACTGTTTTTCCCTTCTTAATTTCTTTAAAATATGCATAAAAGATGAAAGGAAAATGTATAGCATTGTATAATAAGATTTAAAATGTATACAAATATAATACATATGAAAAATAGACCACAAAGAGGGGAGGATAAAGGGATTTATATAGTAGTAGATTCTTACATCCTCCAGAAAGTGATGATACAAATTCTAAACAAACTATGAAAAGTTAAGAACATATATTGCAATCCCTAGAACATTGAAAAGTATACAAGCAGACATAGTCAAAAACTCAGTAAAATAATCAAAATAGAACACTAAAAAAAATTCAATGAATCTAAAAGAACAGAGTAAAAAGGATAACAAGAAATTTTTTTAATGTAGGAATAAACAGAAATCAAGTCAGCAATAATTACATAAAATGAAAATTGTCCCAACACAGCAGTTAAAGGAGATAGATTGTCAAAATAAATTTTTTAAAGAACCAACTGTACACTCTTAAAAATCTCTCTTTAAATAAAATAATATAGGTGGCTTAAAAGTAGAGAGAGATGGAAAAAGGTATAACAAAAACAAATGAGATATAACTAACAAGAAAAGACAAAATTATCATTACTTGTAAGTAATATATTTATCTATTGGTGAAACCCAAGAAAATCAACTAAAAAATACTGTGGCCAAATTATAGCACTCAGTAAAGTGGCTGCTTATAAAATAAATATTCAGCCAGGTGTGGTGGCTCACACCTGTAATCCCAGCACTTTGGGAGGTTGAGGTGGGTGTATCACTTGAGGTCAGGAGTTTGAGACCAGCCTGGCCAATATGGTGAAACCCTGTCTCTACTAAAAATACAAAACTTACCGGGGCATGGTGGTGCGTGCCAATAATCCCGGCTACTCAGGAGGCTGAGGCAGAAGAATCGCTTGAATCCAGGAGGCAGAGGCTGCAGTGAGCCGAGGTCGCACCACCGCACTCCAACCTGGGTAACAGAGCAAGACTCCATCTTAAAAAATAAAATAAAGTAAAATATTCAAAACTTAACAACTTTTATATGTATTTATAATAACAAGTTTAAAAATTAACTCATAATAGCAACAATGTTTTATTCTGCTAATGTTATATAGTATTTGACTTTTTTTATTTCAATCATTTTGAGGGAACAGTTGATTTTTGGTTACATGGGTAAGTCCTTTAGTGGTGATTCAATTTTTTGCCTTCTCCTTTCTGATCAGCAAAATTACATTAAAACAGAGAGATGTTATAAGGAACACATTGCTTCACCTTATTAGGTAGGACATTTTTAGTTCGGTTGCTGACTGCGTCCAGGAACATAAATGAGAAAACCTCTGCCTCTCAGTCCAGCCCACTCTCTGCTTTTCTCTATTTGGAAATACTCTTCAGTGGCATAGACAGACTTTCTCTGTATGGTGGTTGTATTAGTCCGTTCTCAAGCTGCTATGAAGAAATACCCAAGGCTGGGTGATTTATAACGAAAGAGAGTTAATTGACTCATAGTTCTGCATGGCTGGGGAGGCCTTAGGAAACTTACAATCATGGTGGAAGGCGCCTCTTCACAGGATGGCAGGAGAGAGAATGAGTGCAAGTAGGGGAAATGCCAGGCACTTATTAAAACCGTTAGATCTCATGAGACTCACTCATTATCATGAGAACAGCATGGGGAAAACTGCCCCTATGATTCAATTGCCTCTACCTGGCCCCACCCTTGACACGTGGAGATTGTGGGGATTACAATTGAAGATGAGATTTGGGTTGGGATGCAGAGCCAAACATATCAGTGGTGAAGCAGATTTTTAATTAGTGTGCTTCCTGTTCTCAAGCCCAGTGCAAGATTTCTTCTCAGAGCTCCAGCTCCAAACAGAAGAACCCTAAAGAAAGATTGGTCCAGCTCAGGTACCAGGCTCTTACCTGTACCATCAGAGTGGTCAAGAAAATGGGAATTTATGATTAACCAGGCCTATACTGTGCAGCTTATAGGAAAGGAGGAGGATCCTATAATAAATGGTCCCACCAGAATCACAAATCTAAAATATGAGAGATTTAATATCTCAACCAAGGTGTGCAGTGCTAGAAACCCTAAACCCACATTTTCCAAGAGGAAAGGCTTCTACAATATTGGAATTAGGAATATAAAGAAGAAAGGAAAGGCCCACATTCCCCCAGAGAAACCTGCCCCAAAAATGTACAGAAGAGAAACTCCTTTGGGCCAAAAGCTAAATGGCATTTTTGCTTTTCATCCAGAAAAAGTCAAGATAATGCAAAGGGAATATTATTCTTTCCTAACTGATGCAAGCTTTTGGGGAGAAAAACATACAAGTGCAAATGTATGTTCAAATCTACATATGTATAATACATTCATCAGCACCAGTGTATCGTTGTGGTTTGGCACCTAATATTTGACGAATCTAATATTTTTGTTTCTATGAATACTTCTCAGCTGCCTGGGATAGCCTGAAAGTTCCTAGTCTCATTTCCCTGGTGGTTCTTTGCCAGAGAATGTAACAGTAAAGGAAATCAAAAGGCCTTATTTCATCAGCTGACACTGGAGGGAACAGCACAGGAATCACAGACTGAGGCTGGCAACCAGTCCCTTTTCTCACAGAGGAAAATTACCAGAACTCTCTGCAGAGTGACTAAGAGCTGCCAGCAGTGCTGCCTCGTGTCCTCTTCTCATCTGAGACTGAGCAGATGCAGCTTTATAAACAAGATGGAGAGAGAAGCCAGGATTCCACCCTGAGACAGAGCAAACCACCTCTGACCAGGTGGTCTTCCCATCATATGTATGGACACTGGGCAGACAGCATGAAACACTACTAGGCAAAAGCACCACAGATGCTTCCTGAAACCAGGGCAGTGCTGGAAGTCAACAGAAGGGGCCTCCTGGTTAGGGTGGGTATCGGCATTTTCATAATGTGGTCAAGGAGATAGATGCTCCCAAGAAACCTGTTGGCTCATCCAGTTGTCTGGCAGAGATGAACTGATGGTAAGACACATCCCTGACTGTGCCTTCCATGCATCTGTTCTAGAACTGGAAAGTTGCCAAGACCCTCAGGGCTCCCACAACAGAAAACAGAAGAAAAAAATTAAATTGGAATGGTGTATTGTAGGAGTAAGAGATTTGCATTATTTGTCTGATGTTGTATCGGTTTTGAACCACATGCAGATAAAGAGCCTCTGACTTATTCCCTGCTGTATCCCAGCTTCTAGTAGAAAAGCTGGTTCACAGAAGCGCTCAAAACATATTTCATAAATGAGTGAGAGACATTGCCTACTTTTCCTCCATATCAACCCTAATCATGAAAAAGTCTGGTGTGTACATATGTGTGTTGTGTGTGGGCACGTACTTCATTGAATCCCTGCTTCTAAAGTACTTCTGAAATAGTAAAGCTCCTAAAGTACCACAGACCAGGAAAACATGACCTTGTGTCTATGTGTAGCTGGCTAGATGATGAAAGTATAGCATGGTCTGGTCAGAATGTCCTACTAATTGGAGATTTTGAGTCTAGTGATCTCCGGGATAAACCATACATTTGAATGTTTTAATATTCAATTGTCTTTTTTTCCCTTTGTGAGAAAGAACCTGAACCATCTTTAAAAAGGAGCAAATGAAGACAGTTTCATCAAGACCAGAACTCTAGGGAAGGAGAGCCTTACCACATCAGTGAAAGAAGGAAGCAGGAAATTATCAGCTAGCAGCTGAAATAGAACTGTTGTCTGTCAGTCCCTAAAATGCAACTGAAAGTCTCCTATGAACACCGTCACCCATTGTCTCTTTTCATACCCCTCGAGTTGCTTATTATCCCTTTCTGGTACCTCATCTCAGAAATACCTCCCCAGGGATAATCACTGACCACAGCTACCTTGGACATTTTATTTAGCCAATTTTTGTCCATATTCCAATTTCAAATGAGGGATGAGCCCCTTCCCTCACCTCTGCTCCTTTGAAGCTAGGTCCTGAAAAGTGGACAATTAGTCAAGATATTTCAGGACACACAAAGGAGCTATGCTAACTCATTAGCCCATCTCCAAACAGAAAGTACTGTGAGAGAGGAGCTTCCACTTAACAGAGCTAATTATAGGAGCACAATATTCTGGGAAGATAAGTGTCAATGATCTTGGCAGCCAGGCTCCAGGTGCTCCTGCTTCCACCATGACATTCTCTTCTTAAGGCAAGAGCATGGTCCAAGAGTACCTTTTCCAGGCTGTATTCACATCCTCAAAGGCAAAAGCATACAGCACTAATTCTTCCCCCAAATCTGCTTCCCCATGTTCAGGTGGGCCAACAGCACTACTGCCCGTTCACCTACAAGCCACTCAGTCCTGCCACTAGAAAAGCCAGCATCTTTCCAGAGGGCTACCAAGCACTGCCAAGACACTGGACACAGTTCTCAAGCAAAATGGGTCCTTAATGGAAGACGATTAAAATCTAGCTCTTGGACTGGGAGCAATGGAAGGCTGAATGGGCCTTGGTCCAAAGGCTTAGGGTTGTTTAGGTTATGTTTCCTGGTCATCTTCAGCTGAACAGGCTGAAAAGGAAGGTTCCTAAGTGCTGGGAGGGAGAATGAAAAGGAAAACAAACAGAATGTAGAGACAGCTGTAGTGTGGATACCCAAGTTCCTTCTGAACTTTGTACAGAGAGACCTCACACGTTCTCCTTTCCTCCCTCGGAAGCAGGGACAGATAGACACTGCTCTGCTACACGGACACACACTGGGAGCCCAAGCTTCCTTTTTGAAAACCCATGGGGATTTTTCTCTCTGGACCTCAGCCTGATACACTAACATAGAGAGGAATAGCCTTGTTTTCATTTCCTTTCTGTCTCAATTATCACTCTCTACACTCCAGTCTCTTCTAATCCCCTTCATCTCTCCTGTCCCTCATAGTTCTGTTCCTAGCCCTCCATCCCATTCTCACCAAAGTAAATGGGAAAAGAATTCTCAGGAGGGGGGAAAAAGATGACTTTCTCATCAGAAAAATAAACTTTTGGTGTTTATACTCAAAGATTATCTTAAATAACATGTGTGTTTTCACTCATTCAATAACTGTCAATACCGACTCTGTACTCAGCCTTGTGGAGAAGGTATTAAGTGGAACTAAGTACAAACCTCACTATCCTAGACCTCCCAGTGTTCTAATAATTTGTTCTGGTCTTAAGATTTTTATACAGATAGAAGCAAGGCATTATGGGAATATGGTGAAATAAACTCTTAATTGTCTCTAGAGATATCAAAGAAGGCTTCTTGGAAGAAGCAACATTTGAGCTGGCTCTTAAAGGATGAATAATGATTCTCTAGACAGACCAAAAAAGAAGGAAAGAGTTTTTGAGGCTAAAGGAAAGTCAACATAAAAAATGTGAAGATGAAGAATAGCTTATGTATTCAGGGAACTTTATGTATTCAGGGAACTGCATTCAGTAGCAGTATTAGAGATGAGACTACCCAAGCAGAAAAATTCAGGGCATGGAGCATCCTGTGATCTCTACGTTCTATATTTAGTGGTTTGGATATTGTTGCAGGAAAATTGGAGAAATTTAAGTGGTTTAGATTAGGATGCATCATGATCAGATCTGCATACTAGAAAGATCTTCTGGGCCGGGTGAGGTGGCTCATGCCCATAATCCCAAGATTTTGGAAGGCCGAGTCAGGCACATCACTTGAGGTCAGGAGTTCAAGGCAAGCCTGGCCAACACAATGAAACTCTGTCTCTACTAAAAATACAAAAATTAGGCAGGCGTGGTGACCTGCACCTGTAATCCCAGCTACTTGGGAGGCTGAAACCAGAGAATTGTTTGAACCGGGGAGGCAGAGGTTTCAGTGAGCCAAGATCGCACCACTGCACTCCAGCCTAGATGACAGGGCAAGACTCCATCTAAAAAAATAACTAAATAAAAAAGAAATATCCTTCTGGCTACAGTACCAGGGATAATGCAACTGGGGTTAGACTAGAGGTGGGGAAACTAGTGAGGAAGGTACTACAAAGTCAAGCAAGAGATGGTGAGGGTCTGAACAAAGGCAGTGATGTGGGTTTGGAGAAGAGGGTTTTATATTATTTATCACTCAGCCCCTAAGGTAATATTTTTTTCCTGCCTAATAGTGTAATGTGGAATCAGGCAAGAGAATGCCTGCATCTTAAGGCAAGGATTATGTGTGTCTGGGGCTTATCTTTATTAAAAATTACCTTATCCTGAACCTGACCTAAGCTCTTCTGCCCAAAGTGAGTGGTGGTGGTGGTTGTTATTGTTGACATGATTATCACGATGATTATAATGATGACAATGACAACCCATTTAGAATATGAGAGCAGACCTTTTACTACCATAAATTAAATTTGCTATGCTCTGAGTGTTTGTGTACCCCCCAGAATTCATATGTTGAAATTTAACTTCCAAGCCTTTGGAAGGTAATTAGTTCATTAACATTCTGCCTTCACGAATGGGATTAGCACCCAATATGGTTTGGCTGTGTCCCCACACAAATCTCATCTTGAATTCCCATATGTCAGGGGAGGGACCCAGTGGGAGATAATTGAATCATGGAGGGAAGTCTTTCCCATGCTGTTCTCATAATAGTGAGTAAGTCTCATGAGATCTGATTGTTTTATAAAGAGGAGCTTCCCTGTGCTAGTTCCTCTCTCTCTTTGCCTGCTGCCATTTGTGTAAGACACGACTTGCTCCTTCTTGCCTTCTGCCATGATTGTGACCCCCCCCCACCTGCCACAGACACATGGAACTATAAGTCCATTGAACCTCTTTTTTTGTACATTGCCCAATCTCAGGTATGTCTTTATCAGCAGCATGAAAACAGATTAATCCAGTCAATTGGTACCAGTTGAGTGGGACACTGTTGTAAATACCTGAAAATGTGTAAGCGACTTTGGAACTGGGTAATAGGCAGAGGTTGGAACACTTTGGAGGGCTCAGAATAATGTAGAAAAATGTGGGAAAGTTTGGAACTTCCTAGAGACTTGCTGAATGACTTTGACCAATGCTGATAATGATATGGACAATGAAATGGGGGCTGAGGTGGTCTCAGATGGAGTTGAGGTACTTTTTGGGAACAGGAACAAAGGTGACTCTTGTTATGTTTTAGCAAAGAGACTGGTGGCATTTTGCCCCTGCTCTAGAGATCTGTGGAACTTTGAACTTGAGAGAGATGATTTAGGGTATCTGGTGGAAGAAACTTCTAAGCGGCAAAGCATTCAGAGGTGACTTGCATGCTGTTAAAGGCATTCAGTTTTATACAGGAAGCAGAGCATACAAGTTCAGAAAATTTGCAGCCTGACAATGTGATAGAAAAGAAAATTCCATTTTCTGTGGAGAAATCCAAGCCAGCTGCAGAAAATTTTCATAAGCAACAAGGAGTTGAATGTTAACCCAAAAGACAATGGGGAAAATGTCTCCAGGGCATGTCAGAGACCTTTGAGGCAGCCCCTCCAATCACAGACCTGGAGGCCTAGGAGGAAAAAGTGGTTTCATGGGCTGGACCAAGGCTCCCTATGCTGTGCGCAGCCTAGGAATTTGGTGGCCTGCATCCCAGCTGCTCCAGCAGTTGCTGAAAGGAGCCAATGCAGAGCTCAGGCCATGGCTTCAGAGGGTGCAAGCCTCAAGTCATGGCAGATTCCATGTGGTGTTGAGCCTGCCAGTACAAACAAGTCAAGAATTGGGGTTTGGGAACCACCACCTAGATTTCAGAGGATGTATGGAAATGCCTGGATGCTCAGGCAGAAGTTTGCTGCAGGGGTGGGGCCCTCATGGAGAACCTCTGCTAGGACAGTGTGGAAGGGAAATGTGGAGTCACAGTCCCCACACAGAGTCTCTGCTGGGGCACCACCTAGTGGAGCTGTGAGAAGAGGGCCACCATACTCCAGACCCCAGAATGTTAGATCCACTGACAGCTTGCACCGTCCACCAGGCAAAGCCACAGGCACTCAATGCCAGCCCATGAAGCAGCCAGGAGGAAGGCTGTACCCTGCAAAGCCACAGAGGCAAAGCTGCCCAAGACCACGGGAACTCACCTCTTGTATCAGTGTGACCTGAAGGTGAAACATGGAGTCAAAGGAGATCATTTTGGAGCTTTAAGATTTGACTGCCCTACTGGATTTCAGACTTGCATGGGGCCTGTAACTCCTTTGTTTTGGCCAATTTCTCCCATTTGGAATGGCTATATTTACCCAATGCCTGTATCCCATTGTATCTGGGAAATAACTAACTTGTTTTTGATTTTACAGGCTCATAGGTAGAAGGGACTTGCCTTGTCTCAGATGAGACATTGGACTGTGAACTTTTGAGTTAATGCTGAAATGAGTTAAGACTCATGATTGGTTTTGATTTTTGTTGAGTTTTTTTTTTTTGTTGTTTGTTTGTTTAGACAGAGTCTCACTTTGTCACCCAGGCTGGAGTGCACTGGCATGCTCTCGGCTCACTGCAACCTCTGCCTGCTGGGTTCCAGGAATTATCCTGACTCAGTCTCCCTAGTAGCTGAGACTACGGGGGTATGCCACCATGCCCAGCTAATTTTTGTATTTTTTAAATAGAGATAGGGTTTTGCCACATTGATCAAGTTGGTCTTGAACTCCTGACCTTGTGATCCACCTGCCTCAGTCTCCCAAAGTGCTGGGATTACAGGCATGAGTCACTGTGCCTGGCCACATGATTGGTTTTGAAATGTGAGGACATGAGATTTGGAAGGGGCCAGGAGCAGAATGATATGGTTTGGCTGTGTCCCCACCCAATTCCAATGTGTTGTGGGAGGACTTGGTGGGAGATAATTGAATAATGGGGGGAAGTCTTTCCCCTGCTGTTCTCATGATAGTGAATAAGTTTCACAAGATCTGATTGTCTTATAAGGAGGAGCTTCCCTGTATGAGTTTTCTCTCTCTCTCTTTGCCTGCTGTCATCCGTGTAAGACATGACTTGCTCCTCCTTGTCTTCCACCATGATTGTGAACCCTACTCCCCTCCACCAGCCACGTGGAACTGTAAGTCCATTAAACCTCTTTCTTTTGTAAATTTCACAGTCTCAGGTATGTCTTTATCAGCAGTGTGAAAACAGACTAATACAGAACCCTCATAAAAAAAAGCCTTGAGGGAGGCTATTCACCCCCTCTGCCCTTGGAGGACACATAGAAAGCACCAGCCATGAGGACAGGCCCTAAGCAGACACTGAATCTGCTGATGCCTTGCTCTTAAACTTTCCAGCCTCCAGAATTGTGAGCAATATATTTCTATTGTTTATGAATTACCCAGTCTAAGATACTTTGTAATGGCCACCCAAACTAACTGAATCAGAACTGAACACCAATTATTGTTTCAAAATGTTTGAAGTTGTATATTTGGAAATTAAGACACTATTATTGATTGAGGCTATTCTTGGCTTCAAATGGGATACTTTAGGGACTGCTAAACCCCCAAACCAAGGAACAGAAACACTCACTGTGTTTATGATGTTGGAACTTAAATATAGGGCAAGAGGTCTCCTTATGCTCATTCTTGCTGATGCCTTGCTCGTCTCTCCAGCACTCCAGCCACTTCTCTCCAGCACCACAGCCCTGGTCCCCTGTACTGCCATTGCCCCTTCTCACTGAACTTTCACAAGCTTTTCCACACTTATTGCCCTGGCATGTGCTGTTTCATCTAAATTTTTTTAAACAGAGTCTTGCTCTGTCACCCTGGCAAGAGTGGAGGGCTACATATTTTCCTCTATCTACTCTGCCTTGGAAACTTCAGCTCATTTCTCAATTTCCAGCTCAAAGTTCCTCCTGCCTCTTGACAATATTCTCTGATCCCAAAGAGGAAGCTCGTTGTTCAATATTTTATGTGCCTATAGCACCGCACTCACAGCTGTGTTATAGTACTTAGATATTAAATTGAAAGAATCCCAGCACTTTGGGAGGCCAAGATGGGCAGATCACAAGGTCAGGAGATCGAGACCATCCTGGCTAACATGGTGAAACCCCATCTCTACTAAAAAATACAAAAAACTAGCCAGGCGAGGTGGCGGGCGCCTGTAGTCCCTCGGGAGGCTGAGGCAGGAGAATGACGTGAACCCGGGAGGCGGAGCTTGCAGTGAGCCAGGATCCGGCCACTACACTCCAGCCTGGGCGACAGAGCAAGACTCCGTCTCAAAAAAAAAAAAAAAAAAGATATTAAATTGAAAGAAAGAACAAATAAAGGAGAAAATATGAGAAAAATAGGAAGACAGCAATACTACAAAAAGTGAAGTGCAGATGAAGAATTTAATATAACCCAGTAATAACCAATAATTAAGAGCCAGGACAAAATGTCTTATATGTGTGTATTTTTCTAGAAAGAGAATCCAACAGCCTGTCAGATTCTCAAAGGGGTCTGAGAAACAAAGTTTTTAGAAAAATACTTGTTGTACACAAAATGAAAAAGAGTTAACATAAAACATTTTAAAAGAGAGTGAAATACTTTCATGTATTTCTGTTGAGCCTTGTTATTCAATCACATTTGTGTATTGACAAAGAATAAGAATAGTGAATATAAATAAAAAGCAGTTTTTAACTCTAGGGAGAATAAAAGTAGAATTATCCAATGAGTTCTGGCCTCAGATCAGACAAAGCCATATAAAATATTCAAAATCTAATAAGATATGACTTTAGGTATATTTAAGTGTCATAGGGTCCTAGCAAAAAGAAAGGTTTCAAAGGTTCAAAAGTGCATAAAGTTTCAATTCTTAGGATTCTAAAAAATTCAAAGATTTAAACATATAAAAGGAAAGACATGTACATATGATAAGAGCTTATCAGCCTAGTAGAGCTGTGGACTTCTCCCAGTTGACAGAAAAATAATATAAAATGTGTAACTTCCATTCAAGGAAGTGAACTTCTGTCTCATAAAGTCAAAGAATCATTGACATTACAACATAAATAAAGTTAGCATGTTCTATCAAGGTCACAAACAAGAATCCAATCTCCTGGCCTAAATCTCTGCTGCTAATAATATAAATTGTAACAAAACAAGGGTCAAGTGCCCAAGGTCCTTCCATTTGTTTTCGTGAATATGCATCTACAGGTTCAAGGGTATGGGGTTCATCTCAAGGTGAGGTCAATTCTTTTTTGGCTGTTTCTTCCAATACTCAGGAAATACATTGCTACTACTGTCCTTTTATAGCATGAACATAGAATGCCAGGCCAACAGCAAATTTCACATCAACATATCCGGTCCAGCAGCAGAATGGGTCCACATGGAGGGAGTCTGAAGAAAGAGGTGTCTTACATCCAAGCAGACCAGGTCCTGTGAAACTCTCCTGGCAACCCTTGAAACTTCTTTTGTAAAGATTATGACAGTGAGAGAAGTCTAACAGGGCTGACTCCATTTTGCTTCTAGCCTCACAGGCTGGCTGGCTTTGCTTATTCCTGGGCATAGGCCAAGCTAACCATGGGAGGAATTTAGTTTACAGTTTTACTTGGAAGCAAGGATGAGAATAGTTCCTCCCTAAAACTCATTCTCCCCTTGCTCAGTGACAAAAACCTGGTGAAAAGTCATGAGATTAGGATTATGGGAGGGGCCTGAACTCCCCTGAAATGTAGGTATAGTTTCTATAACCTCCTATTGCTCAGGAGTCACGTGGCCAGAGGTTACTAGGTTTGCGGCTTCTCTGATTGCTCCTATAGATAACATTACTATCATAGAACCTGAGATTGGTCTTTTGAGATGCTTTCAGACCTTTGCATTCTGGACACTCAGTGATCCCGCCTGGACTCATGGCTTATGATTCAACTGATCTTTTTCACACCCTAAACCTACCCAGAGGCAGACTCAGCACACAAGGACCATTTTCCACACCCTATGATTGCATCCCCAACAAATCATGGGGACCCATTCCCTAGTCCCCTGCCTTGGAAAAGCCTAACCTCCAAGTGTTTGAGAAGACTGATTTGAGTCTTAACTCCATCTTCCATGTGCTTAGCCTAGCATTAATTAAACTCTTTCTTTACTGCAATACCATGGTCTCAGTGAATTGGTTTTGTTTGTGCAGCAGGCAGGAAGAGCCTGTCAGGTGATTACACCTTTGTGGATAGAGTCTCCCTTCTGAGTCAGCCATGTACTACGAACCAGGGACCCATGGACCACGAAACTTACCTACATAAAAAGTGCCATCAAAGATGGGCATCTGCAAAGATAGATGAGTATCTGCAAATGACAGATACCACTTAATCTAAAAAAGAATCCCCAAGTTTCCCTCCCTGTGGCAGCTTTAGCCTAGAATATAAAAATGTATGCCCCTGAGGATCTGATTCATCAAAATTAAATCTCAGAAAACCACATTGAGACACAGGATAGGAAACTTCAGAGCTGCTGGTGTGCTCTGAAAAACTCTGGGCTGATGGAACTAGCTGCAAATCAAGACAGCCTTGACCTTGCTCCAGTGGTAATTTGCTGCTGCTCATCGGGAAGGGCTCCTTCCTTGCCCCTCAGTTTGACCACTTCCCTCAAGTTCTCTTTACAATAACAGTGAAGAATTACAAACTTAAGAAGTTATCATTTTAGCCAAATGAAATATGGATGTCAATGTGTGATTTGTACATACACAGAAGGGAGGATAAGAAAGAAAGTAGGGCTCCAGAGTCACAAGAACTTTATATCATGTATTCCTAAAACTTTAAAATGCTGAAAAAAAATGTGACTTTTCTTTTAAAATGTATATCTGAATCATTTTTTCAAAAATATACTGCATTTACTGTGACTACTTTTGCTTTCAAAATGCATATTTGAGTCCCTTTTGAAAGTTTCCTATGATTCTCTTGAAAAAAAAAAGTGTGTGTGTGTGTGTGTGTGTGTGTCTGTACACATATATATAGCGACTAGGGAATAGGTCCTTGGGTCCTGCTAATTGGTTGTGACTATAAACAGGTGTGTGGAAAATGGTCCTTGTGTACTGAGTCCATCTCTGGGCGGGGGACCACAGATATAGCTAGCTAGCTAGATGGCGAGATACATAGATAAATAGATTTATAAAATAAATATTTAAAATAAAAATAAATAAAGACTGAGCCCAAAATAAGATGGCCTTGACCTTGGGGTTTTCTTTTTTTTTTTTTTTGGAGACGGAGTCTAGCTCTGTCGCCCAGGCTGGAGTGCAGTGGCGCGATCTCGGCTCACTGCAAGCTCCGCCTCCCGGGTTTACGCCATTCTCCTGCCTCAGCCTCCCGAGTAGCTGGGACTACAGGCACCCGCCATCTCGCCCGGCTAGTTTTTTGTATTTTTAGTAGAGACGGGGTTTCACCGTGTAGCTCTGGATGGTCTCGATCTCCTGACCTCGTGATCCGCCCGTCTCGGCCTCCCAAAGTGCTGGGATTACAGGCTTGAGCCACCGCGCCCAGCCAGGGTTTTCAAATATTTGTGGCCATTTCAGAACCTTTTAGCAAGAGTCCATTTGCATTTCTGGGGTATAACCACACAGGAGCCTGAAACATCACCCTGAGCCCTAGCAGCTGAGCCACTCCGGCTGTTCTTTTCCACCTAATATTCACCCACATGGGCTCCTGCCTCCAGGTCAGATCATTGTCTAGATCTTTGCTACTCAAAATGTGGTGCCCAGACCAGAAGTAACAGCAGCACTTGTGACCTTGAAAGAAATGCAGAATCTCGGCCAGGCACAGTGGCTCACACCTGTAATCCCAGCACTTTGGGAGGCCGAGGTGGGTGGATCACCTGAGGTGCTGGAGTTCAAGACCAGCCGACCAACATGGTGAAACCCCATCTCTACTAAAAATACAAAAAATTAGCCAAGTGTGGTGGTGCATGCCTGTAATCCCAGCTACCTGGGAGGCTGAGGTAAGAGAATCACTTGAACTGGGGAGGCGGTGGTCACAGTGAGCCTATATCATGCCACTGCACTCCAGCCTGGGCAAAAAGAGCAAAACTCCAACTCAAAAAGAAAAAAAGAAAAGAAATGCAGACTCTCAGGCCCCAGGCCAGAACTACTGAATCAGAATCCGTATTTTTCTAAGATTTCCAAGTGATTCCTATGCACATGAACATTTTGGAAGTCCTGGTGTAGAATACACTGTCTCTCCTACTATGGCTACCTAGAGAAAAAGGAAGAGAGGTATTCACATTGCCACCTCACAGAGGGAGGAAAGAAGGACAGAGCTGTGGGCCCTGACATTTTCTTGCTTGGAACAAGTAGGAACTAGATTTGGACAACGATGATTCTGTCACTCCCTCAGGTGCACTGGGCGGTTGCAGGCTTGAGTGATTTTTATAAATGTAATTAAATCTTTCCCTACTTCTATTTTGACTACTAGTTAACATTTTTTGACCATTTAGTATATGTCACAAACCACTTTAATTTATAATAAATACTGTCTCATAGAATCCTTTTAATGATCCCATGAGTAGGTTCTGTTACTACCCCCATTTTGCAGAGGAAGAAACTAAGGCACAGAGTCATGAATTAGCTTGCTGAAGATTACACACTAGTAATCCACAATTCCCTCTAGGCACATTGACTCCAGAGCTCCAGCTCTCATCCTCCCCACCAATCCCATCGCTCTTGCAGGATACAAAGCTGGGTCACATGGTCACGAGCAGAACCTCTATGCATATCTGCATTCAGATGATCAAGCTGTAGAATGGCTAGCCGAAAAACACAATGTTGAAAGTTCAGGGTTGCAGAAAGTCAGAGGCACACATCAGCTTCAAAGAGAAGGCTGTCAATGGAGACAGAAAGAGGGGGACGAGGGGGTAGCCTTCCCTCTGCCACACAGAAATGGCTCCAAGGCTGTGATGCAAGGCGGTCCCAGCTCTGTGAAAAGGCACTTTCACCTTTAAAGCACTTTGCTGAGAGGGAAAATCAAAGCTGATGTCCTCCTTGAATAAAGCACTCGGGTCTACTGGGAAGTCCAAAAATAAAAGCATGATGCTAAATATTTCTCTACCTGTAGCTACTGCTCACCCTTAAGAGGAGGGGCAAGGTGGAGCTGTTAAGGAAGCAGGCAGAGGGAGAGGCAGGTGGGGGACCGTGGTTGAAGCACTAGAAAAGGGCAGCTGGGAAGACTCCCAAATAGGAGTCGAGGGAAGGGGCAGGCTTCCAGAGGAAGTGGTTTTTGTTGAGGCTGGCTGAAAGCAACAACGAGGCTGAGGACACCGTGGGAAGGTGAGTAACCCAGACTCATCACTTGTGCTTCTCAAAATCAGAAGACATCTACTGACAGTAACATCTTTTAAATTGGAGCCCTGATAGCATAAATAAGGCTTCAAAAGTCTTTAAAAAATCTTTATTTTCGTCAAAATACAACCTGATCCCTTTGCAGGCCATCTTGTCCTGACTTCCAGACTTTTTCATCCTCCTAGCACAGATGTCAGGTTTCCAAGCAGGCAAGTCTACCTTCAATATTAGAAGGAAACACAAGAGCAAAAAGAGACGAATGATGCAATCCAGTAAGTTGCAAATGGAACTGTTTGTGTGAGGCACTAGAATTGCATCAGCTCTACCAGGTCATGTGTGAAAAACAGTGATTACACCCAGAGCAAGAGGCTGAAGTGCCCTCCACTGGCCAAACAGATTCCCCAGTAGCCTCAGTGTCACTGCGGAAATGGCTTGAAAGGACCAGAGTTTTTGGAAGTTGCTCCATCTTAAATCCTGGGGTTCAAAGATGTCGATGATACAACCAATGGAAGAAACTAGCTGATAGTGTTGCTTCCTTTAATCCAAGCTTTTAATTTTATTTAACATGGGAAATTCTCTTTAATCTTACAACAAAGAGATTTACTTTAAGTCTTTGATGTCTGAACCACAGAAGCAGAAATAGAAACATGCTATACTCAAGAAATTATCACAGATTTATCTTTTGTCTTAATGTTGTTTCATTTTGTTTGTTTTCAATTTTGAACCTCATTCTCCATCTTTTTCCAGGCATTTTTATTGGTAATCTGGTTAGCAAAAGACTAAAGTGACCTAGTTCTGCAGATGAAGCTGAAAGCAGATTCTGTTTCTCCAGCGGGGTGTACCTCGCCGTGTGAACACAGGCTTAGCAGACGTGAGTGAAAAAGAGACAGGGGCTCTCTGGTGCCTCAAAACAGCTTTACGCACACATGGAAGAAGGGGAGGGTCTCTGGGCAAGAGAAAAAATGGGCACCTCACTCACCCTTCCAGGCAGAGTCCAGCACAGTCTTTGGAGCTGAGTTAGGCAGAAGAGATAGAGGTGGGTTGGAGGTTGTCACAGAAGCCTTTGAACATTGCAGAAGCCACTTCAAGTATTCCCCAAGGATAGCAACATCTCACAGGGACCGGCCTCACTGGTCAGGGAGGAACAGCTTCCTACAGGGACACACGCATGTGCAGTGTCTGGAGAGTGGCTCTGCTGGGCCAGGCTGCCCCATGGAGACAGCCAGCAGGATGTTCCTTTTATTTATTTTTTCCAGTTTTATTGAGGTATAACTGACTGACAAAACTATCAGTTTAAGATGTACGATATGAGGATTTGATATATGTATGTATTGTGAAAACATGACCACAATCAAGTTTGTTCACACATCTGTCAACTCACCTACTTACCAGTGTGGGTGTGTGCATGTGTGTGTGTGTTTGTGTGTGGTGTTGAGAAGGAATGAAATCAATAGCTCAAAGAGATAGCTGCACTCCATTATTCATTGGAGCACCAGTCACGATAACCAAGATATAACCACCATAATTGCCCATTGATATGAATAGATAAAGAAATTGTGAAATACATATATGTGTGTGTGTGCACATGCACGCACACGCGTGTGTGTATAACTGGATATTATTTAGCCATAAAGAAGCAAATCTTGCCATTTGCGACAACTTGGATGAACCTGGAAGACATCATGCTAAGTGAAAATAACTCAGACACAGAAAAACAAATACGGTATGATCTTGCTTCTATGTGGAATCTAAAAAAGTCAAACTCAAAGAAATAGAGTAGATGAGTGGCTGCCAGAGGCTTGGGATGGGGGAAATGGGGAGAGGTTGGTTAAAGGCTGCTCCTTCTAAAGAGTGAACTGAATGCAGACAAGGTGGCTAAGCAGTTACTAGTGAACCTTTCTGGGCACAAATAACCCTACAAACTTCTCAAATCAAATCTCTAAAAAGCAATCACACTATTTTATTACTAACTTGTGCACTATGACAAAATGTTATCATCTTGTTTTCAATTTAAGGTCTATAAAATCTTAAGTGATTTGTGGGAGAATTTGGTACACAAGACAGAACGCCTAATTACAAAGACCCAGAAACACAAAGAGAGTAAGAGATGGTTCCCAGGAGCCATTATCTGTGCAAAACCTTAGGGGTAAAATTTAGACCTTCTTGATGCCATGAGACCTGCCTTCCTGTACAGTTTTTCCATTAACTGCAGTGAGACCGTTGTCTAGTCACTTACTCTCCCAGGAGCCCCATCTCCTCGTTTGTTCAACATTCAACAAGCACATTTTGAGCCCTAAACACTTTCTGGGTACAATAAACTGAGATGGTTTCTAACCTTTCTAGATATAAAAGAACATATCTTACTTAACACCAGAAAATTTCCAAAACTCTTCTACATGAATGCCATCATACTTTTCCTTTTGCTTCGTATTTTAAAAAGCTATCTAAATGGCAGAAAACAATGGAGTCAAAGATACGTCTAGTAATTTTATGTTTACTAATCAGAAGAGCATCTATGCAGACCACAAAAGCGGCAATAAATACATTTGCAAGACGTAATATTCATGTAGTCTCAATGCCTCGTGCACCGACATATTCACTGGCTCCTCACAAAAATGTAAAGGTCCCCGGAGCACAAGGTCCCATCTTTGCTCAAAATAGAGAGTACTAGTCTAGGGGTCCAGGTGTTCAACACCAGGGCACTGGACACTGAGATGTGGACCTTGTCCTCTCCCAGGAAAACAACTTCCCCTAACTTTAAGGTACCACTGGACCCAAAGGATCATATGGCTGGAAACAGTTCTGGCTTTACTTTAATCACCAAAGACTCATTGCCTGAGACAGTCTCAAAATTCTCAAACTCCGTTGGAATTCTCAAACCGTTATAGTCAGCAGATTTGGTGTTATTTATATTTTTATCTGTAATTTTCCTCTCCCCCTCACTGCAGTTCTCATGCTCATGAGACAATGCTGTCAGTAGGGAGTACCTGAAATCACTTCAAGAAAGAAGAATAAGCTGCTGATACATGTGTGAATCTCATAGACATAATGTTCAATGAGAGAAATTAAAGACAGAAGAGTACATACTGTATGACTCCATTCATATGAAGTCCAAAAGTAAGCAAAACTAACCTATGACAGTAGGGGCCAGAATCAAGGCTTCGTTGTGGGGTACTGGCTGAGATGGTCATGCAGGAGCATTTCTGGAGGCTGGAAATTCTCTAACCTTGGTTTAGCTGGCAGCTACATAGGTGTACATATAAGTGAAAATTCATTGCATATATATTTAAGAAGTGTGCACTTTAAGGCAAGTAAGTCATACTTCAGTTTTTACATACAAGGGGAAAAGCAATGGGAATTAAACCAGGCAAATGGTTAAAAGGAACAGGTTGGTTCTGAATTAGAAACAGGGAATCTGGAAGCAAATCCTGGATGACTTCAGCACGTAAGATGAGTGGGGGTTGTCAGGTGCCCAGCAAAGGAGACTGGGAAAAAGAACTCAGAGAAGGGGGAGGAAATGGTATAGGGAGGGACAAGGGGCCAGGAGTAGTTCTCAATGACTTGCAGATGTGAAAATAAGTAATTCAAAATCTAGGTTGTGGGGACTCCAAATTATTTTGAGTTTTAAAGAAATACGACTATGGTGACTGAGTCATGTGAGAGGCAGCTGTAACCTGGGCAGGTGTAACTGTTGTTTCTCTCATTATAGATTAGACTTCTTCCTTACCTACCCCGTTTTTAAAATGTTGTAAATGACTAAAGGGAGCCAGGGAAGACCCCTTCCCTCCTCACTGTTGATATTCATTATAGATTAACTTCCCTTTTACCTTTCTCACACAAAGACTTGATGGTTATCACATTTTCTAAAGACAGAATGTTGAATGCATTCTTTTACGTTGGAAAGAAAACAAAAACAAGTCCTATGGAAAAGAAAACAAACTATAATGAATTACATTGTTGTAAATTACCGGCAAGCCCTGTATAGAAAATGTTACAATCCTATCAAGCTTCTTTGTTTTCTGCCAGTATAAGCAGGAAGGTAACTTTTAATTTTGGAGAACTGGACCCATTTTTCTGGAGTTTATGTCTTCTGAAGAAAATGGTTATTCCCAGCTTTTCACTTGAATAAACTCTTAAAAGCTGGATTCTGATCCTTTTGATTATTTCGTGTTGACATAGATAAAGAAGGATGGAGACAGGGTGATAGAGGGGAAAGACCTTCCGGTCTCATTAGTGAAAATAACATACATGAAAAAGCCATATCTTTTCACAAGTTTCGTAACTTTAACACTTACTAGAGAAGCATCAAGTCTCCAGTCAAGGAAGCTTGAGTATCACGTCCAGGTACCACTGTCAGAATCCAGAGCAAGCTGGGGACCCTCTGGAAGGATGTTCTGAGCCCTTCAGAAATATCCACCCAATGGCCTGTTTCTGCCTGGAGAGGGAACGTTCACCATCTTTAGCTGGACAACAGAGTGACCTTCAGAGGCACCAAGCCAAATGCAGAGAAGAAAGGAAAGGAACGGAGCAGAGGCAATAATGGGCAACACCTGTGGTTAAGTGGAACAACCTGGGCTTTTAAACGCACATTCACTTGTAGGGAAAAATTAGAATCAGGTTGGTTTAGGCTTAATAGTTTATACTGTGCTGGAGAAGAGTTTTGAAAGCAGGGGGCTTCTGCAATGCATCTGACATGTCTTGTATGAAAATACCATTTTCTTCTCTTAATTTCTATAGCACTTTGGTGAAGATATTTCTTAAGACATCTCTTATATTTTTTCTTGTACTGTGCTTGTTTTATATACTTTTGTTTTCCTCCACGTCAGGCTGTAAATGCTCTGAAGACAGAAAGCAGGTCTTTTGGTCAGGCACGGTGGCTTACACCTGTAATCCCAGCACTTTGGGAGGCCAAGGTGGGTGGATCACCTGAGCTCAGGAGTTCAAGACCAGCCTGGACAACATGGCAAAACCCTGTCTCTACAAAAAATACAAAAATTAGCTGGGCACTGTGGCACGTGTCTGTGGTCTCAGCTATTCAGGTAGCTAAGGTTGGAGGATCGTTTGAGTCCAGGAGGTCCAGGCTGCGGTGAGCCATGATTGCACCACTGCACTCCAGCCTGAGTGACAGAGCAAGACCCTGTCTCAAAAAAAAAAAAGTGTTTTCTTCTTGTGTGCCCCCCACTCCCCTGTGGCTACTCCAGTTGGAGGAGTGTAGCAGGTGTGCCCGGGACCTGGGCCCCGGTGCCTGAGCCACTCATCTGCTGTGAAGAGGGACCCTGGAGGGTGAGGTTCAGCCTGCAGGCAGCCAGTTTTACCCAAATGCATTGTCTTTGAGCCAGAGGCATTGCTGCTTCTCTGAAAAAGGTAAAAATAAAATGTTTAAAATTCAAGAAGAATTTCAGAGAAATAAGGACTAGGTAAAGACAGCCCTGTGGCAGTAAATAGCAGACAGTGAAGGATGAAGAGAAAGTTTCAGAAGGAGGAAGACAAGGTCACCTTGCCCTCTGGTCTCATTAGCGAAAATAACACTTACAGGAAAGTAACATCTTTGATGATATTTGAAAGTTTCCTGGGTGATCATGAAATTGCAGGTGGCAGTATGAGGTTTTCAAAACACACAGAGCATGCCCTCTGAGAGAAACTCAATTGGCAATTAGGACATTGCAGGATCATAGAGCTTCTCTTCCCTTCTTTAGCTATGAGTCACAAGCTGCCAATTAAGAAATCAGTGACATGTAAGGAGCTTGATATTACCTAATGGGCTAAAGCTCTCGATGGTGATGACTAATAACATTGGTGTGTTCAGGATTTAATCTTTAACTTGATTTCCCGGGGTGATTAGATGATGAACAATAAGAGGAGTTACTTTACTTTTCAATAGATCCTTTATATGGGGATCTGGGTGACACAGTAAAGCAGAAGGAATAAAGAATTGTATCCTCTTGCGTTCTTCCTCCTCCCCCTCCCCAGCAACAGACTTGTTAAGGTCAGCAGTCTTAAAGTACAGACAGGTGTTCTTGGTAAGATGTGCAGGAATCCACAGCCATCAGAATGCATGTGAACCCCATTGTTTTTACTGTTCAACAAATGGGTCAAAAGCTCATACAGGACAGCATAGCAAAGATGTTTTTAAGAACATGAACTCAGAGTCAAGCAGACCTTGTTTGACTCCTAGATCTGCCCCTTACCAGTCTCAAGCAAGCTTCTTAACCCCTCAGAAGCCCCCTGCTTTCAAAACTCTTCTCCAGCACAGTATAAATATAAACTATTAAGCCTAAACCAACCTGATTCTAATTTTTCCCTACAAGTGAATGTGTGTTTAAAAGCCCAGGTTGTTCCACTTAACCGCAGGTGTTGCCCATTATTGCCTCTGCTCCGTTCCTTTCCTTTCTTCTCTGGGAAGTCTCAAACAAGCTTCTTAACCCCTCCACTTTACTCATCTGTAAAATGGTGAAAATAACAGTACCTACCTCATATGATTGTTGAGGAAATTAAATGAGATATTACATGCAAAGGCTTCATGTAGTGCCTATTCCTGATAAAGTGCTAACAGACACCGGCTAATGTTATCATTATTTTTATTAGCAGCCTGTGAAAATGTCTTATAACTTAGCCATCTGTCTTTACAGAGTCTAAACCAAGCTTCACTACTTCATCCAAGGAGAGAATAGATTCCTGTTGACAGAGGAAGATACCAAATGAGCTGGTCATATATACAGATTTCAGCCTATGTGCTTAGAAGACAGCTCTGTGATTGAGGCTACTGAAGACCTGTCGGGGGGCATTAAGATGGCCATTAAGATTTAAAAAGGACCTCTTTTTAAATATCACATGTCGTTGTATGTTTATGGTTCCAAAGCAAGCCACGATCTTTGAAGAGGGGTCCTCCACTTATCTTGCTCTTTCCATTGCTAGCTTAGAAGGATCTCTTGGATTGGTGCTGGTTTGTTACCAGAGTATCAGTGGCCATTCTTTGGGAAACTCTTGGTTTTTCCCATCCCTGGTGAATAGAGTTATCCAGCCCTACTTACCAGGGACATTTAGAAGAGGACACTAGGAGAAGTGGGCATTTCTTCAAGAGAGGTCAAAAGAGGGAAGACATGATGTCACTATCACTTCATATGAATGGCAAACACATACCAGTATATATAAACTACTGGCACAAGCAAAGTCTCACTTACTGGCTCTGACCTACACACCAGGGTCATTGGCCGGGGCATCACGGACCAAAGCACAAACAGTGCTGGATGATAGGGTTCACTGCCAAGACAAAGAGGAGGAATGAAAACAGGGAAGGAGAAGTTTGCCACATGCTCAACTAAAGTCTCCTTACAATAAAAAGTCAAAAATTTATTTTCTCAGCCACATATCTGCTCAGATCTTACCATCCTCATTTAGTCACCAAATTGTTGACTTAAAAAAAAGGGGGGGCCAGGTGCAGTGGCTCTCGCCTGTAATCCCAGCACTTTGGGAGGCCAAGGCGGGCAGATCACAAGATCAGGAGTTCGAGACCAGCCTGGCCAACATGGTGAAACCCTGTCTCTACTAAAAA